>NW_024039155.1:600000-895000 GCF_016077235.1 Cyprinodon tularosa | reverse complement strand
GAGGGGCCTTTAAAAAGGGGGCACAACTGCATGGGCACCCCTGTTTATCTGTGTCTAGAACCACCCCTGTAAAAAAAAATAAAAAAATATATATATATATATATATGTGTGTGTGTGTTGTTGTGTATGGTGTTGGCAGCATGATGCTGGGGATCAGTTCGCTCAGTAGGACTGGAGCATGTTAGTTTAAGAAGCTGTTTTGTTCATTTCATTAGAACTTTTCCATGGATCACTAGCATCCTTTTTTTTATTGCCACTTTGGCGCCTACCAATAATTCATGCAGATTAAAGCTCTGAAGTACAGGCTTGCCTTAATAAGTATGTAGAGCACGGTTAGGATCATTTATTTTTACTGTGTGCTGTGATTTCATATGCAACACTTGTCGATTTCTCTTTCCCTCCCCTCAGCAGTGACATTGAGTTTGTGTCCATCCCTCAGAAGGAAGCTATGTAGTTCCTCTATGGTTCTGCATTAATGTACCTGAAATATCTGTAGAAAAATGATGGATTGTTGGATGCACGAGAATATATAAGGATTAGATTTATACTTTAGTTTGTCATGAGTAAATTATTATTTTTATTATTATTATTATTTTGGCACATAATGAGGGACATACTATAGATTCTTCAAACAACATTCTGCTATCTACTTTGGAATATCTTGATATTAAAATATATTTCAACCGAACATATATATACCCAGATGTGTAAAAGATCAGCCTCCGTGTATATCTGGGCATGCGTTTGGAATAATTCTCCAAATATCCAGGAGCAGGCGTTCCTGCCGCTTCAGGGTCGTTGTGTTTTTTATGTCGCCTGTATTTCCCAGCGCGCCTGTTTTCTGCCAGAGCGCAGCAGCGCAGCGGCTCTTTTAGCGCTCCGAACCGCTCCCGAAAGGGTTAAATTAATCTCTTTCTCTAGCCTCTCTCCACACACACGGACACACACACACAGGCTGCCACCGCCCCAGATAACAGAGGGGCGCCTCTCCCCAGCCAGCCAGCCTCCGCTAATCGCAGTGGCAGGAGGGGGGAGTGGAGTGCCGGCGGCCTCTCACAGCGCTGGGCTTTTTATTGACGCTGCCTGCCTGTGTGTGTCATTGCAGTGAGTGTGTGTGGCTCCACGCACGGCTGTGCGTGCCCGTGTATGCGTGGCAGAGCTATAAAGAGGTGTGTGCGCGCGCGTCCCTGTCTGTCTGTGTGTGCGCTCCCTGCCAGCAGCGGAAAGCAGGGAGAGGCGGGGAAGTGGGAGGGTGGGTGGCGAGGTTATGAGCGGAACTCGACAGAGGCCGACAGACGAGAGAGGAGGAGGGGGGAGAGGAGGTGGAGGAGGCGGGGGGAGTCTTTCTTGTGCTGCGCTGAGAGCCGCCGCCGCTTCTCCTTCCTCTCAGATAAGCTTCGTTTGAAGGTTTTCATCTTTATCCTCTAATGAAAACCGACGCCGCTGTTCGGTGTTTCTGCCCTACGCGTTTATGATCCCCCCCTCCTCCTCCTCCTCCCCCCCAAGGTCGGAATAAGACAAGTGTGACTGATCGCTTTGGTTAGTTTATGTCACCCCCCCCCCCCAACCCGCTGATTGATCCCATCGATGAATTTAGCAGCCTTATCGATCAGAGCTTGATCTATAAGGCTCCGCTGCTCTTATTGGAAGCTCTCCATCTGCTCTCCCTCCATCTCTCTCGCTCTTTTTGACTCTCTTCTCGCGAGCGCTGCGTTTGGCTGGAAGCCACGCTCGCCCTGCCGAGCCAGGCTGTAATTATCCCCGGTGAGGCCGCGCTAACGCAGCGTGGCGCGCCTGTGGGGAACCGGTTAGCCCTGCACCATCGGTGGGGGCGCGTGTGTTGATCCCGCTCCAGCAGCTCTTATCATGGCGATTTTAAAGCTATTTCACAAATGTAAAGCAAAAAAAGGGATTCCGATCTATGTTTTTATTCCAGGGCGCAAAAAACCGAATGGAGTGCGCGTTTTGGTTTTTTATAGAATGTGTTTTGAACGCCATAAATCTATTGATTACGCGCACGCTCGCGCCTGAACGTGCCCGAGAGTGCTCAGGCAAGTTTCTGTGTGTGAGTTGCAGTAAGCGATCCATAACGATCTGCAGGTGGATTGTGCTGATTAGTACCGGCTGCTGTGGACTGAGCTGCGTGCAAAGAGCTTCCTGCAATCTGAGCCTGCCGACCGAGAGCCTCTCTGTTTGTGTGTGCGCGCTGTGCTCGCCTGTGTGTTGGCAGGCAGCCCACTTTCTTTTTTTCTCTCTGCCTTCCTAAATGTGAGTCAGTCGGGGCCGTGCGGTTTTCGTCTCTGTTTTAAGCATATCTGACGAAACGTGCACTGAAGGTGCGTTTTGAACTTGCCATGCGAGCGCGTGGGTTTGCCAGACTTCTGCTTAAGCGTTTGAATGCAACAGCAGATGGCTGGATCGCTGATACGCTGCGTGTGACTGTTAGTGGGTTTCTGTGTTTTCACCATTATTCTGACTTTTCAAACACGCGCACGGTGTATATATGAACGTAAAAACAATGGGATCAATACTTTTTAAGCATGTTTAAAGGAAGTTTGAGCGTTTTTATGACCATGGTGGGAAGCTTTCCTAGAGAGATGAGGCAGCTTGAGGGGAAAAGATGGTTGCCCTTTGTTTGCCATGTTCTCCATGAAATTTGGTGTGGAAATGTTCTTTGTGATGTAAAGGTTGACCCTCTGATCAGTTAGGAACTGTGTTTTGAGCCGTTTGGTCTCCTGAAAACATGTTCTAAACTAACTGTTCATCACAATACTCCATTCCCCACTGTGCAGCACGGCAGTGGCAGCATCATGCTGTGCAATGCCTTGCTGAAACTAAAAAAAAAAAAATGGTCCAGATATCACATCTAAAATATTTGACTTCACAGAATCTGAATTTAATCGCTTGTTATGACCTGATTATATTATGTTGATGTAAATAATAATACTGCACTTGACACAACTTAAAATCTGCCCTGTTCCAAATGATTTTCTGAACATTTCAGTTAATAAACCAAACTAATATATTGACATTGGACCAACCTAATCTAATTACTTTTAACTAAATTAACAAGAGTTAATGTTTGTATAGAAACCAGGTAATTTAAATATAACCAAGTTGGATGTTTCACATATCATTTGACTTAAAAAATAATTTCCATTTCCCATCTTACAAACTCTACATCGTGGAAAGGTTGCCAGTCCATCGCAGGGCAACACCACCTCTAAACTTAATTTAGAGAAGCCAATTAACCTAACAATCATGTTTTTGGACTGTGGAAGGAAGCCGAAGTACCCAGAGAGAACCCAAGCATGCTCAGGGAGAACATGCAAACTGCATGCAGAAAGACCACGGGCCATGAATTCAACCTGTAACCTTCTTGCTGCAAGGCAGCAGTGCTAGCCACTGAGCCACTCTGTCATGGTCTGGGACTTGGACTTGTACATCTATTTAGTTCAGGTTAAATCAAACTTGATGTCTCAAAATCCAAAAATAACGAGTTACAAAATCAAATCAATAATTTTATCTAGTTTAGAGTGAAGAGCATTAGTTTCAATGAACAGTCATGTTACACTTTTTTTCAGTGTGGAGAGGATTTTCTTCAGATCAGACATAGAAGCTGGTTAGAGCATTCTAATCTCATTGAGAAGCCGTGATTTTAATGCATGGGATTTGCAGAAGGTTTGGGATTTTATTTACATGTGGGAATCTCCATTAGTTTTTGCTTTTACTTTATTTTTTTCTTTAGTAGCATCTGGCTGGCTGAAGTGGTAAGTCACCCGCCCTGCAAACAGGAAGCCAGGGTTCGTACAGTTGGGGGGGGAATGAGCTGCCAGTGTGGGTCCTTTGGCCAGACCCGTTAAGCTAATGCCTGTTTTGGGGATTGGCGGCCTAGTGGTTAGAGTATGCGTTTAGAATCCTGAGGTTCTGAGTTCAAGTCCCACTCCCAGTTTCTGCTACTCTGGGTCCCTGAGCAAGACCCTTAACCCCCACACTGCTCCCTGGGTGCCGCACAACGGCAGCCCACTGGGACTGGTTAAATGCAGAGAGTTAATGTTGTTGCTATGCACTTGTGAGAGTGTAACGACAATAAAAAAAAAGCTGGAAAAAAACAAAATGCTGGAATCTATAAATCAGTGTCCCAAAATGGAAGCAAGAGGACAGGATCTCTGTTTTTAAGCGACATTCTAAGTCACTAGTACACAAGTGTGAGCTTTTTCAAAACCACATGCCATTCGTGGTCTGGCTTTCTAAACCACAAAGTTCACACACGGCCATAAAACCACTGCATGGTCATAAAAAAAAAAAAAAAAGGTCTGGACTCGCTCACCAAGCCTGTTTCACTCTCAGCAAAACTTTTTTTTCCTCCTCCGTCTGGTGAAAGTACTCTGGTGTGCTTTTCCGACAGAAATCTGGTTTGCCCCTTGGTTTCTCAAAGCAATATTCATCTTAATCCAGTTTTCCGTGAGTGATGGAAAGGGCCGGCTGGCTTCAACACCCTTGGAGGCTGAGCAGAAGGGAGAGAAATGAAGGAAAGACCTGATGTGTGCTGTTGCTTCTTTTTCCACACCTCCCTGACCTTTTTGCATGATTATAGGTGGGTCATTAGCAGGGATTTGTTTAAACTGCTCAGGGCTGTTTTCAGACGTTACTTGAAGGAAAGTCTCTTTGGCGGAATTTCTGTTTTTATTTAACTTTTTTTTCTTCTTTAGAATAAGATGAACTAGGGGGAAACATGTTTAATTTTGGTTTGGTTGCGTTATTTGAAGAGCTGCAGGGTTGAGCCTTCCTACAGAAGTATGGGCAGAAAAATGTTTAAAGGTTTTGTTTTTCATTTTTCTAATAAAGTGGAATCTTTTTGTTTTTGTTTTGTCTTATAAAATTTAATGAATTTGGAATCTTTGGTAATATGGTAATATGCTCTGCCTCAGTCTGAATCAAAATGATTTAGGTTCGGAAAGTGCAGCATCCCTTGATCTTAACATGGATTTATTTATTTATTTGATATATATATATATATATATATATATATATATATATATATATATATATATATATATATATATATATATATATATATATATATATATATATATATATATATCCTTTTCAGTTGAGTTCAAAACTTGTATATTTTTTCTCAGAAAAATGAACGGTGCTGACTTAGAATGGCTCTTTGGATTATCCCTATGTCGGTGATAGGATTTCCACTGGAGACTTGCATCTGATTTTAATTCAGTTTAGCCTCGGGGTCTTAGGTAAAAAAATAAAAATAAGAAAATAGAAGAATATCAAGGCTGTTGACTTTTTTTTTTTTCTCACTGGCCTTGTAAAGGGGCTTCTCCAGAATATCTAATTACTTATTTTGATTTTATGCACAATGAAGATCAGCCATCTGAAAACACTTTTTTCACACCTTGTGCTTCTCCCTGTGCAGCAGCAGCAGCAGAGGAGTTTCATTTGGATTGCACCTCGTCTTTCAACACTTTTCTGTTTCTTTTTGGTTTTTTTCCCCCCACTGTTTCCTTTGTAGTGGAAGCCCCTGCTGTGTAAGTGGTCCACTGCTTTCGCTGGAGCTAAAGTCACACTGAAAGGTGCTTGAGTGTCTAATCATAGAAGTGAGATGAGCAAATAGTTTTTTCAATTTATCTGGCCATCAAAACTTTATAGTATAAACTTTGGAAACAAAGAATAAATGGTGTTTCTCATCACATGGTTCCCGATGTTTAATGGATATTATTAACAGCAATTTAACATTTTTGCAACTAATTATGCCTATATTAATGTGACCTGCGAAAGTTTATATTACCCTAAGAAATGTTTGAAACTTATATATTGTATTTGTGTTTTATATGGTCGATCAACAGAAAGCAGGAAAATTATTTTTATTTAGCTGCAAAAACTAAAATAAATCCATTGTCACAATTTTTTTTTTTTTTTTTTTTTTTTTTTTTTTTTTTACAGTGTCCTGTCTGGCAATGTGGCAATAAGAATAATTGTCTTGATGCCAAACAGAGCCCAACAGATTTTACTCTCACAGGTGTAGCAGTATGGCAATTGCCATATTGCTCCACTTGTTTCATGCATATAAATTGCTTTATTATAATTATGCAGGGAGTTTTACAGTTTATATGGACACTGTAATGTAAATAGAGCAGAAAAACAGAAGAAGAAAAGGAAAAAAGAAAAAAAAAGAGAAAAGATGAAACAAAGAAGAGTTAGAAAGGAGACAATGACAAAACATTTTCAGTCTGCTTCATCACCTGTAACGAGATGAAAAAAGAAAAGCACCACCGAAAGACAAGGTACGAGATATACAATAAATCAACACCTTGAAACTATCGCTCAAGTAATATTATTGAGGCCCCGTCCACACGAAGACGAACCCTGGCCTAAACGCACAAGTTTTTCACCAAACCAGCCTCTCATCCACACGAAGCCGGCGTTTCGGGGGTCTGTAAACGATCTTTTTTTTATTCAGCCTTCAGAGTGGGAAGATTTCGAAACGCCGTTTTCGCGTTTCCATCTTTACCCTCTAACCGCATTTTTTTTTTTTTACACGCATGCGTCATAGCGTCGCCTCTAAACACGCATGCGCGACACATCACAACAACAATGGCGCCGTTGCTGCTAATGCTACTCACCCTGCTGTCGGGCTTACAACAGAATCTTCTTCTTCTGGAATATCTCCAGGAAGAACAGAGCAATATCGACGACATAGTTCAGCACCTGAATTTGACTGAACCACGAAAATGGACCCGCAGGGCAACCATGTATAAATATTAGTGCGCATGCCCAACATTTCGTCGCTTATTTTTGCTTTGGCACCACAGCGCCACTTACAGGCATGGCATACATTTTGCAGCGTTTTCATGCATTCGTGTGGACGCTCACATTTATTTTACGTCTCCGTCTTTACGGCAAACGTTTTGGAAAATATCAGCGTTTCGTGTTCATTTTGACTTCGTGTGGACGGGGCCTAAGTCTGACATGTACTCTGTGTTACCTGAAGATATGAATGTGGGGTTTCTCTATTGTTACAAATTTTAGAGGTCAGTAGAACCATTTATCCCAAATGCAAACGGTCACCTGTGATATAAATCTACAGAGCACATCACTTTTAACACACCATCCCCACTATGAAACATAGCTTTGGCAGCATCATGCTGTGATATTGCTTTGCTTTGGCACTAAAAGGGAAAAAAAAAAAAACTTCAACCGTAAGGGTAGAGGTCACATTCTTGCAGGACAAAGACCTCATAAAATGTATTAGATGAAGGGATTATTCATTAGTTAGAATGGCCTAGTCAAATCAGGGTATCAAACCATTTAAGAACAAGTGATTTGACTTTGATTTTCACAGACACTGCATTAATGTAACTGCGTTAGAGCCATTTTGCAAGGAAGAAATGCCAGAAATTGTCAGTCTCTAGATCTGCAATGATGAAAGTATTTGAAATTTGTGTTGCTTAATTATACAATGTTGGTTTATTGCATAAAATCCAAAAAACTTTACCAAGGTTCGTTTGTGTAAAGACCAAAATGTGCAAAAATGTGGTAAATCAATGTATATCTGAATTGTGAATGGATTTTGGTTTTTCTTTAACCGAATCATTGTAATTGCAATGACCTGCAGTGTGAATTTATAGTCCCCCGCTCTATATTGTGGTTTAGCAGCTGTGGTCAAAGCAAGCAACTCTCACTGATGAAAGGTGAGGAGAGGGTGGAGCTGAGCAGAGCAAACATGCCCGCTAATTCACCCTGGATTTGTTTAGGTTTTAGAGAGTTTTTCTTCCAATCGGTGTGTCAGAAACTCCATGCAGCATTTTTTTTTTTCTCTGCAGAGAGGAAAAAAGAGGAGCTTTTGTTCTGAATGCAGGCGGACGCCCATCCTGCTACCTTTTCGCCAACAGCGGAAGCCCTGAGCTCCACTTCCACCGGCCTCCTAATCTAAACTTCTGGACATCTTGGCCTTCGAGATGAGCTTAGCTTTTTTTTAAACGCATCCATATGCGAGTGCTCTGCGAGCTTTGTGTTTATTTGTGTATGACTGTCTGGTTTAACTCCCACTTTCAGCAGCTGCGGCAAATGCAGCCAGACCTTCCATTGCCAAGGCTCCCTCTTACTCCTACTCTGCTTCTGTCTGCCTCCAACGGCTGGCTGTCTGTCTTTCTGTTGGCCTTCTTTCTTTCTTTATTTTCCTGTCCACAAACCCCCCACCCCCCCATCTCTCCTACACACACGCAGGCACATGATGCACACACCTCGGGCTTGATATTCATAGCCTCCTCCTCCTTTGCTTGACATGGGAGCTTTAACAGATGTGCCCCAGCCTTGAGCTGCCTCCCCCTCTGTCCCTCTTGCTCCCTCTGTGTCTCTTGTGTTTCACAGAGATATCTTTAGGCTTGGAAAAAAAAAAGACAAATAAACAAAATTGATTTGCAATCTATTCCCATAGCGTCTAGTGAAAAGGCTGAATGAAGCAAATGAAAAATGGTTGAAAAACTGTGATGGGAATAAAGAGTTTTGTTATGAAGCCTAATGAGGTTCGGACAAAGAAAAACATTCGGATTATTAAGATTATGAATAAATTGTCATGATTAGAGCAACAAACTGCAGCGATCTGTTGTGTATACAGAGGCAGCCTGAGGCATACGCGAACAGACCTGCTTCTTAGGGCCTCCAGGCCATCAGGGGGCACCTGAGAGCACTTTAGCTATCATTTTTTTACCTCTTTCCTGTAGGTGGAGCAGCTGGAGGTAGACCGATTCCCCCAAGCACTTTAACAACGTCATCTAATAAGTTTTGTTGGCTTGCCTTTTGCAGAAAATCCGCTTTTATCTAAATACGTATGGACTTTAATGGATGGAACTAGACCGGTTGACCCTTACACACACACACACACACTTACTGGATGGATGGCGTCTCCACTATTATATCTGATTGATCAGCCTGAAATCTACACCTAGCTAATTAAAAAGGATAAGGGTGATACAAAGTAGATTTTTTTCGCCAAGTTCTGAAAACATCCATCTTGGCTTGGGTGATTGTAAACAGAAGAAACAACTGCAACCGGACAAGCAATTGCAGTTGCATGACTTATGGAGTTATGTTGCCTAACCAAACCATAATCCATACTAACGAAATACAATATTTCATTTATCTTAACTTACCTGCAGCAGGTATGCAATAACATTTAAAATAGTAATTTCTGGCAACTGACAACACAACAAGATGCCATTTTTAGCCACTTGTATCCAGTCCTGTGCTGGTTTTGACTGGCCACCTCCAGTTGTCGGTTCATTTGCCTGCAGCTAACGTTGACTTAACTGTGACATCAGCAAAGAACGGTTTATTGAACTTAAATTAATAAAATAAAAATACATAGTTTGATATTTAACAGAGCATTACAATATTAAACATTTCTGCTGCTTGTGACTTTGCTGGAGTTACATTTTGTTAAAAATAAACTTTAAGCTATTCAATTAATAAGAATGGTCCCTCCTCTCCAGGTCCACAGGGTCTGCACTAAATGACTGTAAAACTCATCTATCGTCTGAATTAAATGCTTTGAAAATCACCTTCTCTTCACAATCTTTCTACTTAGTAGATATTAATCAAGTCATGCATTAAAATGTTGAAAATATATATATTTTTTGTTAATTCAGTTAAAAATGTGAATCTCCAAAGGATTCATTAAAATGTGCAAGTAGACATGAAGTGATCAGCGTATGGAAAAATTGGTGCAGAAATATCCAGTAGAGAACCATAAAAACCATGAAGCTTAAATACTCGGCCGCTCACGTTGCTGTCTGTATATATTGTGACCCTCCAAGGACCTGGCCTACCCGAACTAGGTCCTTCAAAGGCCATGAAAATAAAGAGGCCAGAAGAGTTGGGGTATAGATTCAAACAGGTCTAGCCTTATCCCCCGTCATCACCTAGCGCCCGTGACAGCTGACTCAAAAAGCAGGTAAAGAATGGATGCCGAACTTCTTACTCCTCTTGTGCGTGCTATTTTCATTTTTGAGGAGCTTCAGTAGCAGTACCATTATCGCACATATCAGATTTGTAGTCCCTGCTCTGCAGAGATATTGGAATCTGAGCTGAAATATCAGCCAGTCCCATTTGCACAGGGACAGATAAAAGCTTTCACTAAACCAAACAATACCTACTACATATCTGACTCAATAACAATTTAAAACAACTATTTTAATTGCTTTAAGTCAAAATTATTCATATACTTATATTAAACTGCGCTTGAAATATTCACCACTGTTTGTTGCCTTTTCACTTTTTCCTCTTTTTTCCTCTTCGCAATGAATCATGGGATACCCTAGATCAGCGGTCCCCAACCTTTTTTGCGCCACGGACTGGTTATACCACGTCCTCCTACACTGCGCAGGGCCTGCCCCATGTTTGTTATTCGTCACCGTTGTTGGGAAGCAACAGGCTAAGGCAACAGCAGGACGCTGACAGCAAATCCCATAATGCTTTGTGAGGAGAGTTCTCTGCGCAAAGCATTCTGGGATATATCTGCCTTTTCCGAGGACGTTCTTTTCTTCTTATATACTACGTAGCCACTTTTTCTCCTACGACCCTCGGCCATTTTCAAAGAACCGCGGTAAGAAAGTTGAGCTTCAATGACTGTCTGAAACCATAGCTCACCACACATATACGCCTGAAAGTGCTCATGTGCAGAAAAATATAGCTAACGGAATGAGCACGTAGGACGGCCTTAGGTAAACATATCATCAGAATGATTGACAATTAGGAGGACAACTTATTTAGATGATCCTCCCAGAAATAAAAGATCGTCATCTATACCTTTAACTGGCCGTTTGAACAGATGATCACTACTTTCTGCTCCCTGTTGGTCAGGTAACTCCGCCTCCCTGCCATCTTTGTTATTTGTCGCTGCCATGATGCTTTGTTACGAGAGCTCTCACAAAGCAAACTGGGATATATCTGCTCATCTAGTTACCATGGATGATCACTACTTTTCAAGGTGCATTGTGGGAAATTTCGAGTCACCTGATTTTTCATCCACTAGATGTTCAGACGCTCATCTAAAATGGCGTAATCACTATATAGGGCCCTATATAATGAATCACTATATAGGGGCCTATATATCACTATATAGTGAATCACTATATAGGGCCCTATATAGTGATTCACTATATAGGGCCCTATATAGTGATTAGGGTGAAAGTTTGAACACAGCCCGGATCTGTCTTTCCAACCGGGCATAAAGAAGGCTGCATAAGAAGGAGTCTTCGAATCCCAAGGGGCCACAGCACCACACTATACACAACATAATCGGCTGAAGAATCTGGCCTTCGGAGGACACAGCTGCTGAATTCGAACTCAACCATTGACAGTCAAACGAGAATGGCTAATCACAAGAAACATGCTGCAGCTGAGGCAGAGAGAAAGGCACGGCACCTGAGGAAGAAGTACCAATTTAAATGGAGGTAGCATAATTGAGATGCACAGAAACCCAGGGAAAAAACTTACAGAAATCTTTCAGAAATAGTTCTATAAGAACAAAAAGCACTTAAAGGAATAGTACACCCAAAACATGATTAGCCTTCATTTTCTACTCACCCCCATGCTGAACAACACTCCGGAGTACTTTTTTGATATCTCAAATGCATCTGGAGATCTGGGAGGCTTCTTGCTGTCTGCTGACATTCAAATAATGGAGGTTTATGGCGCTCGAGGCAGAAAGGTCCATAAAAGTCCACAAAAAACGTGTCAATATTCCTCCATACTGCTCGTCCAATGTATTCCAAGTGTCCTGAGTGGGTAGCGTCCAGAATTTACTCGAAACGAAGTCATTTAGAATGTTTTTAGAGCATAAACAGTAGTGTATAGGATTTCCTGAAAGCGCGCGGCGGCGAGCTCACGATGCTACGGAAACCGTGGCAGACCAAACCAGATGAAAGTGCGCATTCAGCTCGGCAAAGAACTCGTGCTCTTCCTCAACACTGAAGTCCTCAGACATTTTTCTTTCGTTGTTTCTTTCTTTGCACAGGTAAACAGCACATTTCTTCTTCTACGCTTGCATTATCGGCAGAGCAGACGCTGAATGCGCACTTTCATCTGGTTTGGTCTGCCGGCTTCCGTAGCGTCGTGAACGCGCAGGCGCACGGATGCTACCCACTCAGGACACTTGGAATACATTGGACGAGCAGTATGGAGGAATATTGACACGTTTTTTGTGGACTTTTATGGACCTTTCTGCCTAGGGCACCATAGACCTCCATTATTTGAATGTCAGCAGACAGCAAGAAACCTCCCAGATCTCCAGATGCATTTGAGATATCAAAAAAGTACTCCAGAGTGTTGTTCAGCATAGGGGTGAGTAGAAAATGAAGGCTAATCATGTTTTGGGTGTACTATTCCTTTAATAACCTAAGAAATTAAACATAAAGCATGAACCAACAAATGGTCACCATGGAAAACCCCTAAGTACAAATTCTCAAAAAATCTAATCATTACATGAGCAAAATAATAAAAGGTCAATCTACTAAATATATGCCTATCAGTCTATAGTGTGTTCCCTTTTTTAATGAATCACTGCATTAATGCAGCATGGCATGGAGGTGATCAGACTGCTTAAAGAGGCCTAAGTTAAACCCTTCTGCATTATGGAATCTGTTGTATCTTATATTCAATACTCTATTTATCCTCTGCAGGATTTGGGTCACACAAGTTTTCTGTTCACTTAAGTATAGTGGTACCTTGCCATTATAGCAGGTAGTACTTTTATCAGTGGGGGCAGTTTGAAAAATAAATCGGCATCTCTATGTCAGTTGTCATCAGTGAGGCATGAAGTGCTACTATTGTTTTCTGCAGCAGAAGATGGTATGGTTCTCTAAATCAGCCTGGGAAGCTGAATCCAAGATGCTCGGATTCTATGCTCTCTTCCAGAACCCTGGACATAGATTTCTAAACATAAAACCAACCTTATCTTAATCTGATTAAGTCAATCCCTATTAGTTCAGGAAAGATATTGGAGTTTCTGAATAAGGCATAACACTTTTTGTTTCCCAAGAGCTCCTACTCCAGCTGCTGTCTGTAGTCTGAGAATCACATATTTCTAATTTCCATTTCCGTAATGCATGACTTAAATTATCTGAGAAACTACACGCTGGTGGCAATCTGTCTTTTTCCTATGGAATCTATATAATATATTAATTTCACTTTTAAAATTCAATTACTGAAGTTAATTAACTTTTCTATGATGTTCTAATTAACTGCGACGGACCAGGAATGTGAATTCGGGCCCCAGATCAAATTCAGCTTGGAGCCCAATACGTTTATGTTTAAATTACCCCAAAAATATATATACATAGATGAAAAAAGTAGATTTTTAACAATAAGTGGTCTTTATTGTTTAGTTTATATCTCGCTCTAAATGATCCATGTGCCTCATTTGGCCCCTAATGTGTTTTTAAACCCTGCCTTGTGCTCTTTAGGAGTTTCAGCGGAGCCTTCTAGGTGTGTGCGTTTCTCTCCGGGAACGTGTTTGTGTGTGTCTCCGTGTGCGCGCGCAGCCAGTGCCGTGCGCTGAAGGCTTATGGTAATTGCGGTCTCCCGACTGGCCTTCTGGGTAGAGTCTGCGCGAGTGGGAGTGGAAGCGAGTCGCTCGGTCTCGGCAGCGTTCATCCATTCTCTCTCGCTCTGCGTGTGTGCGGCACTCCCCGTAATCACACAGCTCTGTGTGCGTCCTCGGAGCGAACCGAGGGGCTCCTGACACGAGCTGCTCTCTGCGACTCTGGAGGAGGAAAAGAGAATCACGGGAAGGAGCTGAAAGAAAATCAGAAACTAAACAGGATACATTTTCTCTAAAGCTTTTTTTGTTTGGTCGTCGCACGGATTGGAAGCAGAGAGGTGGGGGGACGCGCTGTGATGAGCGGAGCGACGCAGAGCGGGAGGAAAAGGGGCTTTTTCCGAGCACGGCGTGCTCAGCGCAGACCCAACATGGCGCTGCTGCGAGGTACGGACGAGCTGATTTAATTTCTCCACCAGACTCGTTTCACCACCTTTATTCTACGAGGGTCTCGGAACATTTTTTTTTTATCTTTATGTCTCATCGGACCTTCGTGTGGATTTTTTTCAGGACCCCCCCTTCCATCTTTCAGCGCAGGATCTTTTTCTAGCTCTATGGAAGCTCCTAAAAAGTGCGCTTTAAATAGAGACTAAAGGATGAGAGTCTGGTATAGACAATAGAACAAACACAGAGGGACTTATTTATAAATGTAGCTTCGTTTCGTGACAAGTGGATAACCTGTTAGACACTTTTTTTTTCTTGTCTCCTCCTGGTCGGGATCGTTCGTCTCCAGCATTTTGGACCAAGCTCTGCGTAAAAACAGGACAAAAGAATTGAATCAAACTCTACGGAACTTGCACCATTTAATCAGGTGAGCCAAAAACAAAAGACTAATCTGTGTTTTATTTCCTCATCAGCATATGTGAAATCCCCCTTTTTTCCGGAGCCCCGGAAAAAAAAGAAACGTGCTCAGTCCTTTATAATTGTCCTCATAACGGTTTGACTGCTTTACATGATTCATTGTGATTTTCATGTGGATAAAAAAACCCCAAACGGGCTTGATCCTGATCGCGCTGATGTGCGCAGGGACTGTTGGAGAGGATCGGACCACTTCTAAGAATAGCGCATAGGGTGGTCTTTGTGCGTTTCGGCGGGGCAGCGGCATGTGGCTGATAAACAGCAGCGATCCGAGGCTCCTGTCAGCCGGGCGGAGGTGAGAAGGACGTCCCAGAGATGAGCGAACTTGAAAGTGGCGCCGTCCTTGGGTTGGTGTTGGTTGTGGTGGTGCCTGCTCGGGTTTTTCGCACCCCTTTGTGTGTGTGTGTGCGTGCGCATGAAAGAATGCCTTTGAGGGGGGGGTGGCGCGCGTGGTTGTGCGCGCACACGGAGCTTCTGCGCTAAACAAGGTTACAGGAATCCAGCCTCGCCCTGAAGCAAAAGGCAGAGCAGCGCTCCTCCGTTGAGACAGTCCGGTTCAGTTGGAGGGCATCCCCCTCCTGTGCGCCCCCGCTGCTGCTGCGCGGTGAGGAAAGGCTTTGTTTGGACAGATTGGACCCTCGTCAGTCCCACAGGCATGTGGAGTTGTGCACCGCTCACCTTCCTGTCTGTAGAAGTTGATGAAAACCGCTCTGGGTCCGTGCCGCCACCCCCCCCCCTCCTCTCAGCGTGTCTCGCAGGTGTTCTCGGGTCTGACTTTATGCGCTGCGGCTTGTTGTTTCTCCTCCCTACCTTTCCGCACGCAGTCTCTCCCTGCGCGCAGGATTAATGGACACCCCTTATTCTCCACAGGATCCCCGGAGCTCCGTGATGCCTTCCCCTTTCTCTTTATATCCAAACAACCTAGTTTCAAAACAGCCATTTATCACTGCCACTGTAATTTCCCTAATTGCTTGGCGAGTTTCGCGTAGTTTCCAAAAGCAGTCTGGTTTTTATTTTATTTATTTGTCGCCGTGGAGCGCATTTTGCAGCCTGAAGTTGCCGTTTAATTGAAATGAGAGCCGCAGGGCTTGTTGGATGGGTTCCAAACTGACGGTTTAAATCTCATCTGCAGGCTAGGCAGACTGCTTTCTGACGATACCGTTAAGCATGGATCTTTTTTTTAAATGTATTTATCTTGCCTGTTCGGGTAGGATGGAGCGTCAATCCATTAATTAGGGGGACGCCCACCCCCTCTCAGGTAGATCGATGCGCTTTCATATTGGCTGGCTTTAGCTCAGTGACTGATTTAGTAGCAGCGACAGAAATAACTCTTCATCCTTCCCGGCGGCCAATCTGCACAGATTAGACCGTATAGGCTCTATATAAGAGCGCGCGCATAACCCACTGACAGATTGGAGGAACAGGATCAGGACCTAGCGTTTATGGGACGTTTCCAAGGAGCAGAGAAGGGGGGGGGATTAACTAGTGGGGGGGCGAAGGCTACTTCAGTGGGCTTTGATGCAGAAAGGGAGCTTTGTTGTTTGGATTAAAGCGCGGCCCCAAACCTTCCAGCCTGATGCTTCTCTGAAATCAATCAAACTTACTTTAGATATAGTTTGTCACATAAAACAAGCAGCCACTGGAAAATTTCATTTTGATTTATCAATAAGTCTTATTTATTATAAGCACATAAGCTTTGCGTGATGGCATCAGGATTGGCAGAACAGTATTTCTTTTGTTGTGCTTTTTTTTTTATTGTCCGTTAAATGAAACCCCTCCCTAAACGTGTTTACACTCATTGTTTTGCAAAAAGTTGAGCCTTATGCAAAAATACTGCATGGATTTCAGGAAGAATTTGGCCCAATTAAAAAAATAGCCTTTTAAGGAACCAGAGCGGATTGAGCGTCAACATCTGTTGATTTGCTCATTAATATTCCTAATAGGCCTACTGTTTTTCTAGGAGTTCGTATTGGTGCCATAAAGTAAATACACCTAAAGAACCAATAGTGCACCTTTTGTTAAACCATACTTTATCCCTCTACTGGGTTTTTCTCTATGTTCATTTGCATGTGGAAAAAAAGCACCTGGTTTTCTATTTTAAATAAAAGAGAGGATATTGGTGTGGAGAAAAAAATACTTAAGTTTGTTTTTTTAGTCAGTGTGAAAACATTCCTCCCTCCAAAGTTCTACATCTTATTTGGACTCTGATGGATCCGCGTAAAGCTGAGAATAATTAGTGCAGTGTTCCATCCTAAAGCACGTCTCCTGTCACATTACATTTCAGCAAAACCAAAAAAAAAAAAGTCGACTGCCTCATGCTGTGGACGCCCGAAAGCACAACACTTCACATTTTGTGTGGGCCGAGTTTATTTTTAGCGCGGCCCCGTCGGACTGTTTTGCGCATCATTTTTCCACTGAGCGCGCTGTGAAAGTCGCTGTGGGGACTGATCTGTTCTCCAGGTGTTAGAGCACAGACAGGGAGGGAGCTTTGGCTTTTTATTATTCATTTTTCTCTCCTCTGCACGTGTTGAAGGAGTTATCTCTCTCATAAGCATTGTTTATGATTACCCAGTTTGTCAGATTTCATTTGATTCTAATATCTGGAGGGTGATATTAAGGACAATATTCACCTGTCGGTTTATAGTTTGTTGGATCGTTGTGGTTAAATGTCACCTGGATGCAGCTCCGGCTCGGTTCCTGCTCCTGGTGGGTGGGGTGGGGGTCGGGGGCGCTCATTGTCATGGTGAGTGATGTGTGACAGTGTTTGTGTCAGCGTGGTGCTCCGTGAGAACCTGCTGCGTTAAAGAGAATGGGAACAACCACACCGCCTCCATTCTAAACCCATTAGCCTCGTGTTTGTCCCCTTTTTTTCTAATCTGGGATCAATAGGGACCACGGCGGGGGGAAAATTACGCACGGGGAGAGCGCGTCGATGCAATCACGGGACGGGCTTTTTGCTTATCAAATCCATTGTGTCAGAGGGGGGAAATGGAGATAAATTAGTTTGAAAGAACAACTGATGTTCTGTTTTATATCCAGACGGAGTCAGGAGGGTTTTTTTTTTTATTGTTGCCATGCTTCCCAGACTTCAATCACGCTTGGATATAAAACAACAGACTCGTCGCTGCCGGCGCTGCGCTGCTGAGGCGAGATGCATGTGAACAAGAGCTGAGGCGCGACAGAGAGCCGCGGAGAGATCGGTTTTCCAGGCGCTGCGCTGCTCCCGGAGGAGACGTCACGGTTTGATTGAAGCTATGCTCCGCGTTGGCCTCCAGGGACTTGGCGATGAAACAGGAGAACCTCCCTCCTCCTCCTCCCCCCCAACACACAAAGCCCTCCATCTCCCTCCTCCCCCTCTGTGCTCCACAAAGCTTTTTGTTTCGACGAGGTCTGGAGCGCACGGGTCACTTCCCCGCAGAGATGTCAGGGCCCCCAGCGCTGCTGTTTTCACCCCGCGCGCAGGGAGCGCATGGAGACGGAGCGCATTATCCACGAGCACAGCTTCAGCTTGGCATTTTCAGATCGGATCTCCCTGCAGCCGAAAATACATATTAGGATGAATTTGTTGTCGCATTTGAATCGTAAACATACACAAAATAAAACTATTTTCGTCGTTTGGGCAGTTTAATCCGAGGTTGGAAAATGCAGATGGTTTTTCTTTGTTCCTCTCTTCAGATCGTTCAAAGTCCTTGGTTCTTTTTCTCTAGAAGACAAAAAAACAAACAAATGCGAGCCTATTTTCCCTATTCAAGCTGTCACCTAACCTTTAATCCTGCCCTGGTATTTCACAGATCTCTAGGTGTTCCACGCTCTAAAAAAGTTCTCACAGCCTTTGTAAAAGAAACAAGCCCACAGCACCATAGAGCCTCCGCTATGCTCAGCAGATAACATTTATTGCTCCGTCTTATTTCACTCATTTGACCAAAGTACACGATTCCAGTCGAGTTTTAGTTTAGTAACTTGAACCTTTTTTGTTTGATGGTAGGACAGAAAAGGCCAGCACGCCTCTTCAATAGGGTTTGCTTAACGATGAGCCTCAATCTGCCAGGATTTGCAGCAGTTCTCAGGGAGATTTTGAAATTTTTTCAATCCCTATACTTCTGTGCTCAACGCAAATAATGTTTAGAAATGGGCTTGATTTTTTTTTCTTTTTGCACCAAAGAAACAAACTCCTAAATTGCCAATCAGATATAAGAGACTGATAAATCTAATCAAAATTATATAGAATTTTGGTTACGTTTAGATTTAGATGGATAATTTTAAGGGTATTATAACTGTGCTGGGTAATCTTTGTTAGAAACTATTTAAGTTTTTTTCTTCCCAATTGTTATCAGAGGCTGGCAATACCGTTTTAGAGGAGTTCAAAACGTAAAGTTCTTTTACTTATAAGCATGGCACCAGATAGAACATGTGCTGGTGAACTATAAATGCTTTTAAATACAAAAACTTAGCACTCCTCCTCAGATTGCGCCGGCCTATACTGGCCTCACTGTGGCCTATTGGAAGATTGATTTGACAGAAGAGCGTTGATGGCATGCATCCCTCCCCTCCTCCGCAGCCCGTACAGGCACGGTCTTGATCAAGGCTCCTGGTTTGTTTTTAGACCTCGGTGCCTCGGGCATCTCTGACGAAACCCCACAGATTTTTTTGGGCTGCGCAGTGGGGAGGTAGCCAGCCAGTTTATTGCACCACATAGCCTTCAAAGCTAGAATGTGTTATCTGCTGTTTGGATGGGCTTCATGTTGGCTGCAAAGCTTTTTAACCTGTACTTCTGGGGCCTTTTATACCAAAGGGCCAATAGGATACCTATGGGGCACCTCTGAATTTATTCTGCGTTCTTGTTTTTGCTGTGGAAATCAGAAATAAGACGTGCAGAGGATTGATTTATTAGTTTGACCACCAGTGCAGATGTGTGTTGACTGTTACACTGAACTGGTCTTTCTTTTTCCCAGACTGGTTAAACATGAGTGTTTGCTGCAGGAACAAATACCCTGTTGTTTTCCAGAAACATCTTCCAAGCTATTAGAAAGCATCCCTGTCAGAGAGGTAGTTTTTTTCTCTGAATTTGGAGTACTTTGTTGGAGTATATCATGTAGTATTGTCTGGATGTTTACTATCCTGGTGATTTATTGTTCATCTTTTTGATTGGGATGTTCAGATCCTGTTCATTTTGCTTTTAATGACTGAAATGCTGAAAAGCTTCACCATAAGAAAGCAACCTCACACAAAACTCAACAACAACAAGGTTCAGGGTAATAAAAAAGCTACCTCCTTATCTGGGCCTCTTTATGGGACACATTTCTGCCCTGATGATCTAATCTGTGCCCATTTCCTTTACTGAAAAGGACAAAGGTAAAAGTGGCCCCAGAAAACTAATCTTGTGAAAAAGGTCAGAGGGCAAAAGAACCAGAAAACTTGCCTGGTTCAAATATGCTGTTGTGAAAATCTTTGATCACCTTATGTTTTTCCTCGGATATTAGAGGTAGTACTGATGAAGGAGAGACCATCCGCTTAAAAATAAACTCCGGTAAATGCGGGGCGGGTCGTGCATGCGCATCTCTATTACAGTCGTGTCCTTTGGTGGCATAAAGAGCCATTTAGTCCCCCATTTGGCCCGGGATGAATAGAGCCAGTTCAGTGGCCGCCACCCGGGTCCCTGTGACAGCACCAGGGGTGGAGGCGGTGTGGTGAGGGTGCGCACAATGTGGCTTTTGTTGTCCACCGGGATGCCGAGGGGTAGGGATTGAACCGTGCACCGACTTGCATGCGGCTGTGAAGCGGCCCCGGGGAGAACGCATGCAAGCGCACCCCCTCACTTGTTTACAACTGGCACGCTAATAATGGGACAGCTGAAGAGCCGCCGCCATCTCCCTCCAGCGTCCGCACCCCCCCTTCCCCCGTGCGTGTGCGCGCAGTGCCCGCGGTGGCTCCATCCCCTCTTTGGCCCCTCTGAGCTCCGATCTAAAATGAGAAACAGCTTGTCAACTTTTCACAGGCTCTTCATTGTGATGATCAGTCGGACCATTTGGCACGCGTCAGCCTGATAATCAATAACAATTAAAATTGCGCCGGCGCTCCGCGCTCCTAAGCTTTTTGCTCATTATGATGCTGGGTGTGATGCTGGTGAGAGTGAGGCCCGAGGCGCAGAGATAGTTTGCAGCCAGACTGCACTTCTGCTCCGCGCTCTGGTTGTATTTCCCTCGGATTTGTTCCCACTGCTTTCCGTTTTGTTCACCTGCAGCGCCGTGCGCGGCTTTTCCATTTTCTCCCGTGTGTGCGCGCGCCATCGCGCTCGCATTTAATCCATGTTTATCCTCACCCCACCCTCGTCGCTGCGGAGATTATCCTGCGTCACAGTGCATTTTTTTTAGAGCTGATCGGAGCTCTGCGCTTCAGAGAGCCTGCTGGCAAAGCTCCAAGGACAAAGAGCGAGAGGGCGCGCAGTTAGACCTACATTCCCCGGTCTGCCGTCACTCTAACGAGCTTTAAAACGGGACACAGCAAACGCAGCTCATTTGCTCCGCTCATGCGTTCCACTTGGCGGTCAGATCAGTTTGTCTAAAGATAAATAAGGCCCAAATAGTGGTGCTCATAAAGACTGCAGTCGCGCTGCATAAGGGATTTACAGAGGGCCTCCGCCATGCAGGAGGAGATGATAAGCGGAGCACCGTGTTTGTTTTTGTTTCCACACCGCGGGTCACTCAGAGTTCAAGGCGCAGTCACCAGAAAGAACAAAAGGGAAAGGAACTCGTTAAAAAATGTTCAAGTTTAAAATGATTATCTTTAATGAGATTTGGCACAGAAGCCAGAACCTGCTCACTTCGAAAAGCAGTTCAGCCCATTTTTTACTTCTTTCAAACCTCCTCCTCCTGCTGCTGCTGGTGCATGCTGGTGGTGGTGCATGCTGCTGCCAGCCGCGCAGTGACTGATTGCTCGGCCCTCGGGAGTTGTTTGTTGCCCCAAACTATTCTTAGCTGCAGGGATGGGCGTCGACGCCCTCCCTTCCCTTCTTCTCCTATCTCGGGTCTCTTTCCAGTCCGTTCTCTCTTGTGCTGCAGTATTAT
Source organism: Cyprinodon tularosa (assembly GCF_016077235.1). Classification (NCBI taxonomy): domain Eukaryota; kingdom Metazoa; phylum Chordata; class Actinopteri; order Cyprinodontiformes; family Cyprinodontidae; genus Cyprinodon; species Cyprinodon tularosa. The sequence goes on along the minus strand of NW_024039155.1, from coordinate 873,460 downwards.
GTTCGGATCTGGTCTCAGAAAATCCTCCAGCAACCAGACTCCCTGGCTTCTAACAGCAGGCCTGTTTGATATCTGACACCCTCTCTGCAGGCCCGCAGCTCCCTCTGTCTCACTGCCTGTACAGGCTGCATCTTATTGAAGGGTTAAAACAGCCTATAGCAAATGATCAACATTTAGAACGTTTTAAATAAATACTAAACAGCTTGATCGTTCTTCCTCCCGAATAAAAATATCCACTTCTTCTGTTAGTGAAAAAACGCTCTCTAGTACACTTCTTTCTCTATTTCATAGCATTTTTTATGGTAGATTTCCGTTATCATAACCATAAATATGGAATCTGACAAGCGCGTTGTCCGCGTGGCCTGGTCACTTTGCTGCATAATCACCTCCTAGTGTCGCACTGACATATTTCTGAAATTACGATCTGCCAGGGGACGTTTAATCTGACTATTTCTATTGATCTTCTATATGCTTCTCATGTGAAATGTGGATAGGATTCTAATAAATAATGAATATCAATCAGAGGTGGGCTTGTTTTGGTTTGATCTTGGTTATAAGAGTCCTCTGGTAGGTTCTTTATCATTTCGTGTATATTAATACATTATGCATGCGTATTTAATAGTGATTTAATTCTAGAAAATACTTTAAAAAAACTAAATGAATACAAAAAATAGATATGGTCAACTATGAATGGACATGACTTTTTCTTAATGAAATATGGGGGTATAAGAAGTGACACAATGGCGATTTCCTACTAAAACGGTCGAATTGTTTTTTATTTTTATTTCACATTCTTTTATTTTGTCCGACTGTTAGTTAGCCTATCTGTTCCACTCAGTCTTCTGCAGTGGAATAACGTCTAGTCTTAACTGCGCGCAGGAGGTCGCAATTAGGCTTAATTAGGGGATCCAATCAGGTGGTTTTTTTTTTTCTTAAATCTGATTCGGGATACAAATAACGGAAAATGATGTCAATATTTGAGGGAAATATAGCCAAGTTAAATTAGATGAGGACATTGGATCTTTCAAAACTATAAAGCTGGTGATTATTGTAAGAGGGGAAACTCCGAGAAGCAGATAGCCTAAAGATGGAAACCAACCGACACGTTGTACGAAAATGGACAAATGGACCCTGAACTTTCATGTCTTACATTTCATACCTTTGAACAATGATATATTATAGGAGACGATACATCACCGCTTGTATCAACGCATAAAGTAAGTGTTTTTCTTTGTTGTTGTTGTTGGGCAGAATAGTTCACCTTTATTTTGTTTCGCTTGCCTTTTTTATTTCTGTAAGGGATGCGCAGCTTCGTGAAAACCAAAGCAGAAAGAAAAATAGCTGAATGGTTTGATTTTGACTGATTCCTGGCGCCTCGCGCAGACTTGTCAGCGCACGAGGAGACGCTGCCTGCCTGCCAGACACGCGGGGAGTGAAAGTGTGCGCATGAGACGCTGCGCGGACTCGGAACAGGAAACGGGAAAGAGGTGATTTCTCAACAGCGTCTGCGCTTTCAGGATGCAGTCAAAACGTGCAAGTCTTAGCGCGCTTTGAGTCCGCGCGCGCGCACAGACGCGCCGCTCCGTTTCGGTTCCGTTAGATGCGTGTGTTGTTGGAGCAGAACGGGCCGACCGGAGCTGCAGGGCGAGGAGAAGGAGTGGTGGTAATGTAGAGGGGGGGCTGTTTCTCGGCAGGCTGATTAATGTTCTCCGGGTCACCGCAATAAAAAACGTGGCGTGCCAGCGGCGCGGCAGCGAGGCGTTTCACCGCGATGATCGAGGAGCTCAGCTTCTTTGCTGCTCTCAGCTCCGGAGAGCTCCACAGAAGGCTCAGTCTTTCTATTTAAAGCAGTTTCTGTCTCTCACTCTGCTCCTGTGCAGCCTCTTCCAACCCGACTGGAAATATCAGTCAGAATTGCAACTCTGGGGGCGCTTTAAGTTTTTAATAAAACAGGTTGAAAATTTGCAGGGTGGAAAAAAGTCACTTAAAGCCTCCGTACAATAATGCCGTGGCTTTGTCATTTAACAGATATATGAATATAAACCTGCTGTGTGTTGCACTGATGTTTGGAGGTATGGCTCCCCACCCAGGGCAGCAACACATGGTTTTTGTGATGAGATTGACCCAAAATAGAAAAACCTGCGTTTTTTATTGTTAATTGATTCTGAAAAAGTAAAAAAAAAAACTGTTTCCAAGGTTTGAAGATGTTTTGCTTCCCATCCAGGAAGCTTTCTCAATTCAATTGATCTTAATTGATCTTATAAAAAAAAAAAAACACTGGGTACTGGGTAGATGCTCTTAGTTATATTTTTTCCCCCTAATGATAACTTTGTTGAAACTAAGGCCTCCAGTGTTCACTCTTTGAATGCATCAACCATGCCTGCACCTTTTTCAATTCAATACTTTAGATTAAATCCAGAGACATGCACTATGATTCATAATGGTTGCTTTATTTTTAGTTGGCCTTTATCAGACAAACTGCAGCATATTTATGTTTTACAGGGATTTAAGTCAAAATTGGTAGAGGGCTTGAAATGTCGGATCAGTGCATTGCTAAAGTAGAAAGTTTCCTTTTTTTGCAGAACAGTTTTCTTTTTGTTTTATAATTGTGGCGTATTAATGTTTCAGGAGTAGCAATTAAAACTGGACTGAGCTGGAGATGTAAAAGATGCCTGTCCCCACCTCCAACTTCTTCCTGCTCTCTCCGCCATGAGCATGTCATCTTTTAATTAATGTACAAGGACACCGTTTTAGCAGGTGTTTTGCTTGTATTATTACATCAACGTAAATGTAGATTAGGAAAAAAAAAAAATTTCCCCACTTCTAAGGCTTAGTCTTAGAATATACACTAAGTCTGTGTATATTTAGAGTGGATGTAATCACAGGATCAGAAACCGGTTGTGGAACTTTTTTTAAAACTTGCAGTGAATAATTGGTCTCTAAACTTTTTCCCAGCATATAATAATTCATATACTGAACTACCTGAAAAGAAATTCAGACTTATACAAAATAATTAAGTGATCCGGGGGCATCTTTATAAGCCTTGATGGATTCCCCCCCCCCCCCCCCCCCCCAGTTTCTTTTGTTTCAGATTTCAACATTTCTTTTGTAATGCATTTCAAACTTTTGCATATTTTCTCGCTATACTGCTCCAGTCTGTTTATTCCCCTCTATATGGGGCGTCTTTTCTCCTACACACTCTACCTTCGTGCGTTTTCTGGTGCGAGGGTATTGTTGATCTGAGGCTCTGTGTTGGCGGGTGGTAAATGGGCTCCCACCGAAGTGCTCTGCGATGCATAATCTTCCCTCGCTCTGCTGGCTGAGGCAGCCGAAAGAGCGGGTCAAAGAGGGCACAGAGAAAGCGGTGTGTGTGTGTGAGGAACGTGACTGAATAGACGTGGCCTCACAGTGCTCGACTAGCCCAGTATGAGGGGGGACAAAGGGAGGAGGTGTGGGCGCTATAGGGATGAAGGGGTGATGATGGATGGGAGGGGGTAGAGGTATTGTAACTGTCCGCTTTTCTCTATCCATATTCAGTCTGTCATATTTCACGCCACAATTTTTAGAATGAAGCTTAAATTCTATACAGTGTGTGTACGAGATTTTGTGAAATTTAAGTGGCAGCGTTGTGGCCTAGCATCCGCAGTGTGTTTATGTGACAGAGCCAAGGCGCCGAGTGCTAACTGTTTGCTCATCTCCACAGGGCAACATCTGTTCGTGATGTCGATGCTGAGACACAAACTAACCTGGCAGTAAGACGAGGAAACAACATCACACAAAATATGGCAAGTTCCTGTGGTTGACATTTGCTTTGACAACAAAATCCGTGGTTTGCTAGAAGTCTGTGTAGATGCAAAAACCAAATAATTCCTACTTGAATTTTTTAAGACTTCTGTAAGAGGAATCCGATTCAGTTGAATTTAAGGTAATTGGTCACCTAAAATAAAAAATGTCATATCTGGTTCTTGTATTAGTTAAAATTTTCTGTTGTAAATTTTTACATTTAGGTTGATATTGTTCCATTATTAAACAAGCATTTTGCATACATCTGAGGACATCACAAAACCCATAGAGCAATTTGCTGTTTTTTTTTTGTTTTTTTTGACTACATCCCAATGCATATGTCTCTTTCCTTTTTATTATTATTTTTTTTTATTTTATCAATTTCCGCCCTCTGAAGTGGTTATTCAACAAATGCTAACTGGTAGACTCTTATTATTTTGATCAGCAGATGTCATCTACCCAAATACAAATGGAACATTGTTGGTATTAGTTTAATTTAGAAAAACCTTTTTTTTTTTTTTTTTTTTTTTTTTGTGGAATCCTGTATAGAAAGTCTATACTTCAGTAGCCAGCTGTGGTTTTGTCATCAGGATGCCCCGTAGAACTGAACAAAATATATATTTTCGCTTTAGGTGGATGCGAGGTTGACGCCCCTGGCGGCGATGGGCCTGGACCGAAGCAGTCTGATACATGACAGTCTTCGTCTTCACGGTGGGGTCGTATATCCGGGGATCAGAACCCTCCCAACAGAGAAGAGCAGAGAGGCACCCACCCTCCCACTTGCCTACAACAGGGATGGTCTACCAGAACTAATTTACAAACCAGACGGCCCCCTGGATAGTCGTAAGACCTCAAATGGATACCAGAGCCTCTACAAGGGCACCCATCCAAGCCTTCACAAGCCTGTGCTAGTTTCTGGAGCGGAGGGTCTTGGGTTGGAACGGAGAGTGGGGCCTGGAGAAAAAGTGACAGAGCTGGGCTTGGCTGGGGCTGGTGGAAGCTACCTCCGCATGCCATTGCTGAGCCCATACCCTGAAGCTGGCATGTATCCCTTTATGGACACATCCAAGTACGCTGCTTTGAACATATACAAAGCCTCCTTACTCAGCCAACCCAGTCCCTACCTTCCCCAGCACCTGCCCTACCCTCCCCTGTGTGCAACCCAAGGAGGCAATGTTACGTCTGCTGCAGCTGTTTCTGCTGCTGAGAGGCTCTATTATATGCCTCCCTACCCTCCCTCTCCCATTTCTTCTCCACTGGTGGCCACTCCCATGAGGATTCCTGCGGTCACAATGACCCCCACTTCGCTGGTACACTGCCAAGACAAGGGGCTCGGTGTTACATCTCCATTTGCACAGCAGCTTCATCAGCCCTCTCCTCACCCTCAGCACCATCAGGCAGCTATGGAGAGAGACAGGTCTCCGAGCAGGAGTAGCAGACCAAGCAGACCTCCCTCCAGGAAGGGAGCAAGCAACAACAATAGCACCAGTAGTACCAGCACCAGTGGCACCACTGCTGGGAATAATAACAGTCTGCCTGCTGATTCTTCTCATATGTCGTCCCGCCTCCCCCAACCTCTCCCTCTGCCTACCCTCCTTGACAAAGCACTGGATTTGCAAAGGCCAGTTGCCAGAATAGGACAACCATCCGCCTCTTCTGCTGCTTCATTATCGGCATGCCCCAATTCTACGCAGTCCATTGCTCATCCTTTTTCTATAAGCAGCATGGCATCAGAGCAGTCCTCCTCTGCCAGACCCAGCCCCCATAAACCTAGGTCAAGAGATGGGGCATCTGAGAACAGAAGTTCAGGAGTTGAAAAAGTACGCAGCAGGTCTCCTTCTGTAGTCAATTTTGAGAGGCCAGCTAACCAAGCCCAGCAAACCAAAGACTCTGCAGAGAAGCCCTTGGATTTGTCAGGAAGAATTATTGAGTACGGACTGCCTGCCAATGGTTTTTCAGTTAAAATGGACACCATGTCATCTGGTGCCCGCTATGGACTTCCCTCTAGTCGGGATCTTCTAACGGAAAATGTCTCCTTGTCCCCTTCCTCCCATCCTCATTCTGTCGTTAGCAGCACTTCTTCAAAGGTCTCAGAGAGACCAGAGATGATCAGCACTTTACACTCTACCTGGGTTGTACCAAGCCCATCTCCCTCACATGCACAGCACACGTCAGGTTTGCCGCCCTCTCCAAGGTCAAACACAGACCTGGGTCTTTCACAAGCCAAACGCGCCTCCCCCTCTGTCATTAAGAACAAGAGCCTAGAGAGGGTTCTCCCTCAGCAGCGGAGCTCCTCATGCCCAAGGATAGGAGAGCCAAACCTCAGCGTTCCCTCCTCTCAACACTCTGGATCGTCTCTGATAAGCTCCAGGGTGCATTCCCCTAAACCTAATGGTGAGTGGGTGAAACACAGCCCCAGCCAGTCAGAGCAACACAGAGAAGGACCAGAGAGGTCTGTCCAGATGAATAAGAGAAGTGAACAGACTCCCGATCTGTCGTCATACAAAAGGCCATGTTTGGAGAATGGAAACCCTCCTCACCTTTTCCTTCCCCAAAGCGAAGCTTTTCTGAACCACAGCTTGGCTTATGCTAATAGATATCTGCAGTACCCCATCCCTGATGGCCTGGCGCTACACTCTGTTCCAATTTCAGGGAAAGGCCCAGTGTACCCCAATCCTGTTCTGCTGGGCAACAACGGCCTTTACCCAGCCCACTTAGCTGGAAAACATCCTTTAACCTATCCAAACCTACCAGCTGGTCCGGGCTTAGAATACCTCACTTATAACTCGCAGGAGATGGCCCATCCTCTGATGCAGACGCACTCTGACAGCAAGCCGACAGAGAGGGCAGATGTAACACTAAAACCCCGGGGACAGGAGAAACCACGGGTAGCTGAAGAGGGGGGGAGCCACAGAGTTCACAGCACTGGGAAAGAGACAAGCGAAGGCAACCAAATGAAGCATGATAGGGAGATAGGAGTACAAGGACAGGGTGGCAGTCAAAGCAAAACCCTCCCTTCATCTGCAACATCTAGAGAAACGATTGTCTGCATTGACCTTGTACACTCAGACACAGATATCGAGTCTACACCAACAGTCCAAAAACAGTCTTCTGCAGAGAATAGCAACAAGGGGAAGGAAAATGAATGTCACAACAGCCAGAACCCCATCAACACTGAAACTGAGATAAAAAACCATGCACATCCAAGTCACTCTGTAAAAAAAACAAACTTGAAAGGAAGCAACACTGATGGGCAGCAGGATGCTTTTTTTGGGAAAGGAAAAATTCCCCAGGAAACGCCCTGTCCAGCCGAGACACCCAGGGCATCCCAGACCTCTCTTCCAGGAGAGATTTCTGAAGCAGAAGAGAGCACAGAGGAGAGTAGCCCCAGCCCAGACCCCGAAGATCAAGATCAGAGCACTTTACGCTGTGCCCGCACCTCAGGGGAGCGTAGCTCTGGCAAGGACAAAAGAGATGGGGGCAGCTGCGTTCCACTCCCTACACAGGACAATACGAATGTGGTAAAGGAGTGTGAGAGGGAGGTGGAAAAGGAGGACAGTATTGTTGATCTTGGGGAGTCCCAAGCAGAGGGAGATGACGATGAAGAGGAGGGGGAAGAAGGTACTCAGACTTCATCTAAAAACTCTCGTAGGTCCAGCCTGGCGAAACGGATTGCCAACTCCTCTGGCTACGTTGGCGACCGCTTTAAATGCGTCACCACAGAGCTGTATGCAGACTCTAGCAAACTGAGCCGCGAGCAGAGAGCCCTACAGGTAAGTTCACAAGTTTATCTTTTTACCACATATTGTATCAGGTTATTTGTCATGTCATGAGCAGACATTTCAGACTTACATGTGTAACCACAAGAAAATAAATATCCATGGGCCACTGCCTTTATCCCCTTTGCCTGTGGAGCAAACCTTGCATGAACTTTGCAAACTGCATTTAAAGCCCTGTGGAAAATAAATACTACCCATGCTACTGTCTTGGCTGAGGGGTTTGAACTTCCCTTTAGTTTATCATTGGCTTGATTCCAGGCCCTCTTTTAGGGATGGTCGGTTCAAAGTTTAAACAGAACCACCATTTTTTTTGTATGTTGATTACTGAGAAGCCATCGTAAAGGTTACTCTGTGTGTGTGATTCTGTACGAGCCTCTCCTTGTGTGACTGCCTTCAGGCTAAAGCATGTAGTGCTGACTGTGGTGTAGACAGTAGATTCAGAGCATGATCATGACAATCTCAAAGATCACATCGCCTTTGGCTGTACTTAACCCCAAGGTTAGGAGACATTTGGTTCTTGCAGGATGCTTGGATACTAACAGCCTCAGCCTTCTGAAGCCTTGGTTCTCAAACTACAGCCATGTTGCTTGGGCTGCGTTTAATAATCAGATTTGGTAAATATAAACAAACTGGCTCCTTATGCAGTTTCATCCAACGCTTTTCAAAGTCTGAAACCACATGTCATTTACCAACTGATTTGTCCAATAAAAAGGCGAGCTACCTTTGGCAGCACAAGCTACGTTAAATGCATTGGTTCTCATAAACACTGTAGTAAAGCAGACTAAGGTATAGTACAGTTTTTAACCGAGATTCAATAAGCTCCAAATAGTCAAATGTTCAAGTAAACTACGGTTTGTACTCATTACGGCTTTATTGAATTTTCTCGATTAGGAGGGTTAGTGAGAAATCTTTGGCTCTCACTCTGAGAATTCCCACTTCAAGGGACTTTACTGTTGATTTTTTTCAACTACAAAGTGGGAGGTTTTACCCTCCGAGTGTAAATGAGATGTCCATTGGAATAGTATTTGAAAAGTCAGTGAGTGTGGTGGTACTTGGAAAACCTTGTCATGTATTGAAGTGGCACTTCTGATAAAAAGTTTGAGAACCACTGCTCCAAAGCTTTCTGCATGCCCCCTGTCTGCCAATCACAGCCCTTCCCCCTAATCCCAGCTCCTTTTTGGCCTGAGCTTCCCTGCCTGGTCTTTGCGAGGTCATAATCCTCCTCACCCCACTGGATGAAATGCCTTGCCTTCTAACATGCATCATATGACCTCTATTAATGTAAACTTGCCACTACTCTCGCCCACTACCATCTAGGCACACAGATTAAGTTACATGTTTTGAACAGTTGTCTCTAGGGTTTCATGTGCTTAGAAACACAAAGAATATATATATATATTTTATTATCCACTGGCTCTGAGGCAGATATCTTAATAGGTTGCACATGTCTGTGTATGTCACGAATGCATTCGAGAAAACAGGGTTTTGTCTGTGTCATGCTTTTTTTTTTTTATTCACAGCTGCAACAAAGCTATCAGACTTTGCATTTCTGGAAAATTTTAAATATGTTAAAACTTTTTATAAATCTAAAAATTTTATTAAACATCTTTTCTATTGTGTTAATATTGTATCTAGAGATGCACCAAAAAATTAATCAATTATATCTTAGGCTTTAATTTTCAATAGATATAATGTATGAAAACTAAGAACTCAACATTTTATTCAGTAGTTCGTTAAGGGTGGATAAAAATCAGAGGTTAGAAATAATTTATAATGCATACCTTGCAATAAGGTTCATACATTGTAAACTGTTCTACAAACTGAAGAATGTTTTCATTGATGGACACAAAGTGGTGTACCAGAAGTCCAGTTAACTAAATTAAGTTAAAATTCTCCCCACTGTTCTTACAGAGCTGGACTGAGTTTGCAAAGACAAATGAGCAAACTCTAAATATTCAAAAGTATTACTATTATTGAGGCATTTGCCCCATAAGAAAGGTAGCCTCCACTGCAGCCGAAAGTGGTTCAACAAAAGTCTCATCTCAGGAGCTAAATGCTAATGCACCTTTCATTTTTTTAAGATTTAATGTGTAAAAAATATATTGTTTCCTTCTATTTACCAGTATTGCACACTCTTGTGCTGGTTGGTCATATGATTCTAGTGATAAAAATGGATTTGGGTGAAATGTGAGTCAATATGGAAAAATGTAAGGGTTTTTAATCAATTCATAAGCCGCTCCAGTTTTGAATCGAAAACTACAACTTTTATCAAGGAGCTGCTGTTTATTTTCTCACCAGGTCAAACCTCAAAGAAACCTGAATATCAGTGGATGGGAAAGTCTGATTGGTGCATCTCTATATATACGTACATTTGCTATATTTTGTCTGCCAGTTTGCTTCAGAAATGAATTGATGGCTTTGATGCGCATTTGATTGACCTGTTGAGTCACTTTACTTTGTGTCATTATGTGGGACTGTAGCTGCTTATTTATGTGTGAAGAAATATGTGGAGAAACAAATTCATTAAAGAAAAAAAAAAGATGAAATGCTGGACAGATATATTGAGCCCCCCATTCTAATTGCTTAGATGGAAGTCTTATCACGAGAGGAGAGTAATATAAGCCAACCTGCAGCTAACTGGGAGGTCAGTTCTTTACATTTCTTATCACATCTGTCTCTGACAGGCTCTGTCTCCTTTTGTACTCTGTACCGCTGCACACTCCTCCTTTTTGCCTCCCTTCTTTCCTCTCTCTCTCCCCCCCCCCCCCCCTCTCTCATCTCCTCTATCTGCCTCAGGGCCTAGATGTATATGTTTCCAGTCCATGTTTATGTTTCAGGAAAGGGAGATGCCAGGACTTTAAGGCCCAGAGCGCATGGACTCACAGTGGCTGCACTAGTCTAACCTCTGTCTTGTGATTTATCTGTCTTCCCCCCCTTTTTTGTCTTGTGTGTGTTTGTGTGCGTTCGTGGGTTTAATTTATTTCTTTGGCAATTTCTTTCATATTAAGACAATGTAATTGCTGACGCAATATTTGCTTCTGTAGCTGTTGAGGCCAGATTTAGGCTTAGAGAGGTGTGTGTGTTTGTGACGTGGGCAGATGAGTGGTTTTCATGGGTTCTCTCTGCTTTTGTCCCCCCCTTTTTTTCTCTCTCTGTCTTTTGTTTTGTTGTGTGTTTGTGTGCGCACAGCGGGCGATGATGCGGTTCTCCGAGCTGGAGCTGAAGGAGAAGGAGGGCGGCGCCGGCATGTGCGTCTTTGCCTCGGCAGCGGCAGCAGGACGGGAGCTGGCAGACGGCCAGCACAGAGAGAGAGGGCTGAAGTCCTGCCAGCACACCACCAGGCAGGCAGAGAGGGAGGGTGAGTAATACACACACACACATATGCAAGAGGACAAGACATACTCATAAAAGGACTCATGCAAACAAAAGGTACGCGTGCACACTTGCAGCAGAAGCTGAGGCAAAACTGGGGTCACTCTTAAAAAAGATGCTCTCTCCTGCAAAAACACGCAACTCTCGCATAAACTGGGCGGGCATAAGCGAGACGGCGAGGGGGAGTTTTTATTTTCAAGGAGCCTTTTGTGCTTATCTGTGCAGAGCGAGACGGAGGAGAGAGAGGGGGCGAGCAAGAGAGGAGAGGGAGGGGCAGGGGCTGCGTGAGTGAAAGCAGGGGGAGAAAGCGGATGGGAGAGCTCAACGGAAAGGGGGGGGGGAGAGCTCAACGGAAAGGGGGGGGGGGGAGAGAGCTCAACGGAAAGGGGGGGGGTATAGTTACGTTGGCTGGGAGCCCAGCTGTGTGTTGGAGCGAGGCCTCGGCTGACGTGTGAGCCTAATTATGGCACGGAGAGGGAGACGGTGAAAGGGATACGAGGAGAAATGGGGGGGGTAAAGTCATGCTCTGTGTGAAAAGGGCGTGGCTCGGTCATGCCGTGGGGGAGAAGAGAGGAAGGTGGCATGTCTCTCTTCTATGCTGAAAGTAGGAGGAACCATCAGACGCTGCTGGCTCTGCTCGGCTTGCATCAGATTAAAAAGTCTTTACCCCATCAAAGTTTTACTGCCTGCCTTTAAAGCAGAATAAAAGCTGGCTGGTGTTTAACCGCCACTCTCCTGCTCGTCGATCCCTCACATCTTCCTGCCCCGCCCGTCGGTTTCCCCTGCCCGCGCTTGGTCTGTCTGCGTACTTGGTGTCCCTTTTCATCTCTTCCGGCTAACCCTGTTTCCCGGTCTGCCTCGTTCAGGTGTCCGCCCGCTGTACGCCAACAACAGGGTTCCAGTTCTTCAGAGGTGCGTGGCCCCGAGGGACCACGTGTCCCTGGGTCACCAGGGTCAAGATGGGGCCAAGAAAGCTGCGACCAGAGAGTCTGAGGAGGGACTATGCATGCCTCCCACTCTGACGCCATCAAAGGAGTTCCTGGAGGAAAAGTTCAGCCCAGGGTTTGGAGCTGCCAGAAAACGCCCGCTCACTAAGGAGGAGCAGGAGGATACAGAGGAAGGGGAGCGGGAGAAGAGAGCCAAGCTGTCCACAGGTGAGAATATCAGAGAGGTGGATTCTTACTTCCACCTCACCCCCATTTCTTTATAAAATCTAAATTTAGGACAACCTGCCATAATCTATAATAACATTTTCTATTAGTTTTGCTGTTGATATGGCTCACTACTCAGAGCAACACAAGCTTGGGGTTATTACACTAAAATGATAATTTAACTTAAATTAATGTTTAAATGGAAAAAAAAATATATATATATAAATATATATATATATGTGTATATATGTATATATATATATATATATATATATATATATATATGTATATATAATTTATTTTGTGTAAAACCCGATAGGGTTAGAATTACTGTTATCTAAACCATTTTCACAAAATTTCTTCTGCACAGGTTAATGTATTCAAATAAAACCTTTGATTTGTAGATGAGATAAAGCTCGCCTTATAAATGTTTCCGGCCCACAAGGGAAACCAAAATACTCATAACTGAGACCACAGGGTAACTGTGACCCCATGTGCAATTCTCTGCTAATGTTGAAAAATGCACAAAACTGTGGTTTGTGAAATGAGTGACCAGGCTCAGTGCCCAGGGTAGCACAGCCATGGGGATGGCACACCACTTTGAACCTCATTTTAACGTTATGTGTTATGGGATATAATGTTTGTTTTTTCTATTTGTGTTGTTTTTTTTTAAACCTTAATTAAAATACAATATCTACCTTTCCAAAAAGCCTCATTGTTCCATAAGACTCTGATAAAAGGCATGAGGGAGCAGGTTAGAGCTCTTTTGAGTATATTTATTATGAAGTTTCCTTTTTTACACTTTTAATTCACGCTACTTGTTTAAAGAGATTTTTAAGATCCTGGTAAATGTACATTTTAAAATGTATTTGATTTAGGAAAATGTGGCGATTGGAAGCAATTTTTGAAGCGGACCAGTGTATACTGAGATAAAAGTAAAATAAATTTGTCAAAATCTCTTCCCTAGGCATAGTTTTTACCAGTAGCCTACCTGCTGATGAGATTTATTATTAGGCCTCTTGCAATGTCTTTAGTCTGCAGAAAAACAGCGCTTGCTGGGGTTTTTCTTTCCTAAAAAGCTTTTATTTTGTAGAATCCTGCTATTGAAATCCATTCATTCTCATTCTTCTGTGTTTTTTATAGTTACTGTGCATTTGTTGTTTAGAGAAAAAAGCCAAAGAGAAAAAAAGACAACCGGATAGCAGCTTTAACCATAGCACCACCCTCCTCCTCTTCCCACTCACTGTCCTGCACTTCGCTCTGTGTGGCAGCCAGCTCCGAGGGGCGTTTAATCCTTCCCTTTGAGCAGACAGCGCGCTAGAAAAGCAAGGAAGAGGGACAGCCATTCTTTCTCCCTCCTCTTTCAGCTCTGCTGTTCCTCCGCTGTGCTTACCCGCCCTCTTCAAAGCTGCTCTTTTTTTTTTTCCTCCTTTCTCTTTTCATCTTTTTTTGCCTCATCTGTTTTGGTTTCTTTTTTTCTTCTTTTCATCTGGCATGGGATATCGTGCTTGCTCTCCTCGGCACTGGCAGACAAGTCAAATACCCATTCCTTGTGAATTTCGGCGGGGAGCAGTCTGTCTCTGCTCCTTTATTCTTTATTGGTTTGTTTCTCCGTGTTTTTTTCTCTTCCCTTCTGTCTGTCTCTGTTTCTCACCCTTTCTCCCTTAGCGCATAGAAGTAAAGTATAAAGTTTAGGCCTTGTCGTTGTAGTTACTTTGTCACTCTTAAGCTTGCCGTTCAGGTACTATTGTGTGAGGATTAACAAAGCTTGTTTCACCCGTCAGCAGATGAGCATGAGCAGACTAGACCTAACGAGGATGACGACGATGACGAGGTGCGAAAGCTCAAAGTTTGCATTGAGCTTAAGGGACTGCGACTCAGCAAGCCCGCAGCAGGGGCAGGGTCACCCGACGGGTCCCAGTTCAAACAGGAAAGGCCGTGGCCCCAGCCCCGCGCGGCAAACCCAGCACAGACCCAACGAGAGCACAAGATCCATGCAGCAGAGCCTGAGGACAGGGCAGCAGCGCAGAGGAACGACATCAACGGGAAGTGGGGCTACGAGAAGCTACCTAATGGTAAGAACGAACCACCAGTCAGGCTAACCGCCACCTTTTATTCTCAGAGTTCAGCCAGGGTAACGGAAATCTATCTTTGGCTCACGTTTCACTTTCTTGATGAGCAGGCCGTCTTTAGGGGATTTCCCGAGAGCAGACAGAGAAGATTCGGGGGGGGGGAGAGGAAATCACTGGTGGGACTCTTGGTCCTGCATGGCAGAAGGGTTGAAGGGCCTTGGGGACCACGGGCCAAAACGTGCAAGCCACGACCCCAACCCCCGTTTCTTTTCCTCTTTATTAAATGTTCAGTTGGTTTGCGTCAGCTCTGTGAGGAGGATGAAAGAGAGGAAGTGGTTGGCGGAGACACGCAGGTGTGCTGTGACTAATGTGTGATCAGTGATTTTTTTTTTTCTTTTTTTTCTTTTTTCAAGACCAATCACAAGGGGACTGAATGGGGGGGATTTATTGGTGCGTGTTGTTGAAGGGGATTGCTGTTCGCATTAAAAACGAAGGAGTTTCCCTTATTCTTTGGTTGAAATGGGAAGCAGAACGTTTACAGTGAAAAAGAAAGTTTATCAACAGCAAAGGAAACTTGAGAATTGATCAATGATTCCAATTTTCTGTCACATGTTTAGACATTATCCCCATGGCAACCCATCCATTTAACAATAATAGTGTCTTTAGCATAACAAATGTTAAAATGCTTAATACCAGTAAGAATCTGACAGTGCAAGTATTTTCCTTTTAAGGTGCATCAAATTGAAAGTAGGCCATTTCTCTAAGCTTTGCTCAACTTTTTTTGTCTACAAATTAAATATTTACTGGAATGCAAAACTTGCTGAATACAATTTTCTTTACTGCATAAATCTTTCTACAAATCACACTAATAACGGTTGTTTCTGACAAAGCTCAGCAAGGTTTTTGATTTCTCATGAGTATATTTGCATCATTTTTTGAATAGCTAGAGGTGTCTTTGCTGCAGGAAATATTCCATGCCACAATGTATTTTATTGCCATTAAGTTATAAAGTTTGAGAAAAATAGTTGATGAAAGGAAATCTGAGACTTTTTAATTTCTGTTCAATCCATTTACGCAGATGCTCCTAAGCATGATAAAGTGCAACCATTTTCTTTTAGAAGTTGTGTGTTGAGTAAGCAGAGTCCTCCTATTAATAAATTAACCGTACTGCACACCAGTCTGGATATATCTGTCCAGCTAAACTCATAGGTCAGGTAAGCGGAGTGTTAATCAGAGGTAACACAAGGAACCCTCAAGGAGCTGCAAAGATCCACAGCTCAGGTGGGAAAGTCTATCAAAAAATATCTCTCTTGGATGGCCGCTCACACTGAGCCTGGTTCTGCTGGAGGTTTCTTCCTGTTAAAAGGGAGTTTTTCCTCTCCACTGTCGCTACAAGCATGCTTGGTGTGAGGAATTGCATTAGTCAATGAGTCGATGCAATCAACTGGTTTTCCTTAAATAAAAAACTTTGAATCAATTTGACTGGATGATCTGGTGAACTGTAAAGTGCATGAGTTGTGAATTGGCACTATAGAAATAAACTGAACTGAATTGAATCTCTCCTCTGTCATTTTATGGAAAACTGTCAGAATGACAGGCAGCCTGTTTGCAATTTGTCACAAGCCATGCAGGAGGCACAGCAAAATATGCTTCGGTCAAAATTAAGACTCCAGGCTGATGGAGGTTTTCCTTCCAGATGGAAAAACTGTCCCAAGTATAAAGTCTCAAGTAATAATGGAAAGGTTAAAGCACATTGTGGTAGAATGGCCTAGTCAAAGGGTGAAATTGAATTCAACCAAGACTTCAAAACTGATCAGATTCTCTCCATCCCATTTGGCTGACCTTGAGCTGTTTTGCGATCAAGGACATGGAAGTGCAGCATTGTTGGAGAAACGCTCTCGAAATGTAAGAGTCGTAGAAAAATAGGGATTCTTATTGGTCTACTGCATTAAATCCTAACAAAACACTTGTTTTATTTTCTAGAAGCATAAAGTGAAACTGGTATGGCTAATTTCTCAATGCACTACAATCTTTGTGTTGTTCCATTTCCCTTTTTTTTTCTTAGCTAGGTTAGACACGTGTGCTCCCAGACAGCTCTGTGCTCATTAATAAACTAACAGTGTGCCAGAGATGGCCTTGCGTCCTCCTCTGCTCAGCTCTCTCACTCCCTGCTCTCCCTCTGCTCCCATTCCAGGAGTAGCTGCTCCTGCCCTTCCCCCCGGCCAGCCAAAGGACAGAGCGCACCAGCCGAACCTCTTCTCAGGTGACCGCGGCCTTAAAGAGTCAAAGAGGGGCCCCCCTTCGCCGGCCCCGGAGTCCTGCGTGGGAAGCGTCCCTCCCCTCAAGCCCCGTCGCCATAGTGACACGGACAAACCCAAGGGCAAGCGGCCCTGCAAGACCAAGCACACCAGCCAGCGAGACAGAGAGAGGGAGCGCGAGAAGAGGAAAGAGGCCGCGCCCACCAGTCCGGGCCAGCGCTCTGCGCCTGATCTGGAATCAGCCGCGGACGACAAGGTGAGCGCCGATAGGAGCCGTCTGGATGTGTGCAGCAGCAGAGTGTGTTTCTGTATGCCTGTCGGCTCCTCTCATTATGCAGCTGGGAAAGGGAGGGAGGGACAGAGGAAGGAAGTATGTTTACAATGTTTAGAGGGCTGCTGGAGCTTTGACCTCCCTGTGCCCTTTGCAGCTCCCTGAGGAGGCCCTGCTCGCTTGTCCCCGTGTGTGTGTGTGTGTTTGTCTCTGGCCTTAATTGTCGAGCGTGTGTCATCTGGGCCGTTTTTGCGTGCGAGTGTCCTGCGTGTTGGTGAGCATTCCTGACAACAAAACCCTGGAGCAATTATGCATCTCTGTGTCCTGATTGAGTATGAGGAATGTGGCAGCATTGGTGGAGCACATGACGCTCACAAGGAGGAGGAGGAGGGAGAAAGAGGGAGCAGAGGGGAAAATCGAAAAAAAAAGTATTTTTTTTTTTCCTGCCTGTGCTGCTTCCGTCCCCCTGCTCCTCCTCAGGCTGACAGCTGATCCAACATGGAATTCCACTGAGAGGGCAACGCGCTGCTCGCACGCACTCACACAAGCACAGGCAGGCAGCTCCCTCTGTGAGGGCTCAGCGATTAAAGCAAAGGGGCATGGCGGCCTTTAGTGTTCGGGGTGTGAACGCTCACTGTGAAAGATGCTTTTTTTCCCCTCATTAATGCATAATGTCTCCCCGAAACATAAGGGAAATCTTGAACGCTTATGAGTTCATATTGGGTTTAAAAACCTACCAAACTTAGTTTTTTATTCTAAAATTTCCCACTGCTGCCATTTTCTTCCCCCCATTTAGCTCAGGTATGCATAATTGTCTTATGTCAACATTTGTCAGGTTTCATCAATGTGCCCTTGAGTGTCAGATTTTTATACTGTGCGCTACACGGCGGCGCCTGCTCACTCTTCTCCCCCACATCTTTTCTCAGCCGGCTGAGCGGCGCAGCGCTCCGAGGAAGAGAGCCGCCTCTCCTAATCACTATCCCTGCTCTCTGCTCCAGCCCTGCTCCCCCGCCGCGCTCTGTCCGCCCGCCCTGCTGCCACAGGCGAATGTCAAGGCCCCGCCGGAAGTACCGGGGCTGCACAGGACCCCCCCTCCTGAGCCCTCCGCCGTGCGCCCTATCCCACCGGAGGCTCGGCGACTGATCGTGAACAAGAACGCAGGCGAGACTCTGCTGCAGAGAGCTGCGCGGCTCGGCTACGAGGTAATTTGTTTTATTCTACTCATCCTCCCTCCTTATCGCTCTTAGCCCCCCACATTTCACACTCTTACACCTCATATCCCCTGAACTTTGGCCCTCTTTTTTTTTTTTTTCCTTTCTAAATGAACAAATTTTCTTCCCCAGACTGCTCCTTTCTCTGACTCTGCCAGATGCTACTTTGGCTTTTTGGAGAACCTTCCTCCCTCAGATATCTCCTTTGCTACCTCTTTCTAGCTCCCATTTCATTTGCTTTTTTCTCTCATCTCACCTTTACTCATTTTTTTTCCTCACATGCTCCATCTTATTACTCTCCTTGCCTGCTGCTCTCCTCTCTCTCTCAGGTTTCCACTGTCTCCCTCCCTCCCTCCCTGCCTGCCTCCCCCCTTTCCTCTCGGCGCTCTCTTTCTCTTCCTCTCTTTGTGACTCAGATTGTCGTTGGCAACCCCCTCCCTCTCCTCCTCCTCACATGTGCAGTCGCTCACACACAAACACGCCGCCTCGCCTCCTCTCGCCTCACACCGCTCACAACTCGTTAATTCTCCACGAGGCAAAGTGTGACGCACGCACATACACACACGCACGCACTCAGGCGCATGCGCGCCAGCATGAGGGATCGTTATATGGAGACGGATGCTCGCCAGCTTCTCTCCCTTTCTCCCTCCAGCATCGGCGAGGTAATCCTCAGTCTGTGTGCGGAGCTGCCGATCATTCCTATTCCAGCGGCGCCACCAAGGGGGGACCAGGGGGTTGTCTTGGATATATATTATCTTATGCAAATATGAATATAAGGAAAAAGACGGCATCGTTCA
This sequence comes from Cyprinodon tularosa, assembly GCF_016077235.1. Classification (NCBI taxonomy): domain Eukaryota; kingdom Metazoa; phylum Chordata; class Actinopteri; order Cyprinodontiformes; family Cyprinodontidae; genus Cyprinodon; species Cyprinodon tularosa. Next base: position 854,766 of record NW_024039155.1, on the reverse strand, counting down.
TCTAGAGATGCCCCCATTTATCTGGAAAAGAAAAGAGAAATGTGTTTTTTTCCGCTTTTATGTTTAGCTCCTAATTTAACGTGGATGGTCTGTGGTTTTGAGAAGTTTTACAAATTGATTTATTGATTGCTGCCGTTTGGCTTTGGCTCATCGGGGGTCTTGCTTATTGGAATGGTGCTAAACGCTCAATGATGCATTTTTTTGTGTGCATGTGCATTATATGGAGGTAAAACATGGTGATTTAAACAACCATTATGCATTGTAAATTGATCCAGTTCAGATTTAACCTTAAGGTGATGAAATGTGCTGCAAATTTCTTTAAAGATGCGATTCAGTGGTGTTTCCTTTAACCAACAAATGTAAGCTGACTATATGAAACATTTTTAGAACATAAGAATTGAATCATAAACATTCATTTTTCCAGTCCGCTGAACTGCTGCTAGCTTTACTCGCGTACCTGGAAGATGCCCAGTGCTACTACCACAGATGATCTCGCTCTCCTAATGGAATTGAACGATTCAGTTTAGCTAGCCGAATGAATATAAGGGGTAAAGCGTAGCCGCCTGTAGCCCGGGCTGCCTGTCACATTTCCATTCCGGCGCGTGGATGACGTCATACACACTCCGCTTTGTTTTAAAAAAATATAAATATAAAAAATATAACTGCATGCTGGCGTACCATAAATGATAAATTGTAAACAGTTTAGTTTGTGCCTTCAAGTCGTTTGCCCATAGGAAGACGTTACTTGGATATAACCTAACAAAATATCTTCAGAACAGCTCCAAATGACACAAAACTCATATGGGTGAATAGAACATGATGTAATAACGTAAAATCAAGGGCCAAATGTTAAAAAAAATGGCGTTCCCCTTTAATGATGAAATATGAATGAAAGTTATATTGGTTGCAAAATTTAATTACATTCTTTTTAAAGGAAAGTGCATCTAAAACTGCATATTATTGTTACCTTTGGACATGGCGGGGTGACAACTCTTTCCCCAGAGGAAAAAAGCAATATAAAACTTGTTGGAGGCATAACTCTGATAGCTATGCAAATGATAATTGTCAATAGCTGGGTCCTCTCCTGTAGGTCCTGCCGCCCTGGGCGGGTAGCCTTATCAGGAAGCTCCTCTGCTCCCATGTGTTTCTGCATGCCTTTGTGGAGGCTTCTATAAACTGGTATCTTCACGCCATGCTTGTTGGTGACTTTCTTTATCGTTAGTCGGACACGTTTATGGTGATGAGGGGAGAGGGTATGTGCGGGTGATTATGTGTGAGAGGCTGAATGGGAGAGAGCAGGAGTGTGAATGGGAGGTAAGCACTGGGAGTATAATCGCGTTCTAATGGCCCTCTAATGTGCCGTGGTGACTGTGGTTAGCAGCGGCGGCGGCTGTTTTTCTCTCTCTCTCTGTCAGGATGCAGCAGCAGCAGCAGGGCTCAGTCAGCCGTGCTCGATTGAAGCTGGCTCTTCTCTCTGATTTATGCGTCTCTCTCGAACGTTTTTTTCCCCTCCCTCTCCTATATATTTTTTTCCTTCTCCTCTCTAGCTTCACATTTTCCCGCCGCACTCTTCCCTTCCTGCGCTCCTCGTGTGGAGAGGAGGAGGAGGGGGAGGGGAGGAGAAAACCTGAGACTACACAAACAAGGCGCTGACCGCTGCGCAAACAACACCCCCCTCCTCCCCCTCCCACCCTTTCTTTCTCTCTCTCTCCCCCTCCTCGCTCAGGAAGCTCGTCTCTCACTGCCTGTGTGTGATAAGCCCGGGGCAGGCCCCTGGGGCTCCCACGCACACACACACAGGGACGGCGCACATCTAGACACAGCAGTTTATGCACTCTGTCTCTCCTTCACACACACACCAACCCCAGCCTGTAGCTGCGCAGAGCGCTTGTATCACGCTGGTGTTTTAGCGCCGCGAGCTCCGGGCTTATCACACACAGGCAGAGAGATACGGAGGCCCGCGAGACAGAGGCGCGCGCGCACACACACACAGCTAACATGCTGATTATGAAGCATGCAAGGAAATATGCGGAGAGAAACACCCGCTCTGACCCAGTAAGCACACGCACAGGCCTCCCCTGCGTGTTCCTCTCCATATGCTGCACACAGAGACCGCTCTTCTCCTCGGTTCCCGCTGCTGTCACACGCAGGCACGCGGCACTGAAATAATCGCGTGCACAGACGCAGACAGAAAAACGGAGATGGAGATGCACCGGTTGTTGTGTTTTTTTTTTTTTTTTTCGGTGTGTGTGTGAGAGAACCTGCACACGCAGCAGGGCAATAATCTGTACGGGTACGCGCAACGTGGCGCGCGCTTGTGCCGTTTTGTGCCCCCCCCCCCCCCCCCCCTACATATTTCATGTTCATTTAGTTTCGCAATCCGTGCCTCTGCACATGAAAGCCCACTCTCTCTGCCTTCCTTCCTCCCTCGCTCGCCTTTTATTCTTGCCGATCGCTCTGCCTCGGTTGCTGAGCATTTGAAATGGTAATGAGAAATGCTGCGGATGTCTTCATCCCTCTCACGGCACTGATCGGGGGCCCTCTCAGCTCTGCCCGCTCAAGGCTCAGATAAAGGTGCAATCTGTCATTTATGCTCCCCCCCCCATGAATCGCATCTGAGCTTGGCTGTCAGATCGATAAGATCCAAGCAGAAGACAAAAGTTGGGTTTCACCTGCAGCCCCCTTCTGTGAAAGAAAAGTTTGCACAATCAGAGGGTTTGGTAAATATAGAGCCCCACAATTACATCAAAGGTCATTTGACTAACAGAGGTGGTCTGATCTAGAGGAGAATTGGGGAGCATAGGAGATGTAGATGTGAAAAGGTTTTAAAGTTGCAGTTTAACAACTGCAAAAATATTGTCATATTGTTGTAGATGTTATAGGTCATTTATTTATGAGATGCCAGAAAAAAAAAAAACAGACTAATAGGTTATAATTTACTCTAGCTGTAGGTTGCATAGATAAAAACCCAGTTCTGCCCCTCCCAAACCTGTTACTGCTAACTAGATAAAATAATGGTTATATATGTTTGGCTGCAAAAGCCATTATGAGCGTCTTTCGCACAACAGTATGGTCCGAATGTGGGCCAAGAGTCGAGCCTCTCTCTGAACTGCCACAGTTCGTTCATAAATCACAGATAGCTGGCTTTGTCTCAGACATATGTAAGCATTGGAAAAATTAAAACATTATGGCAGAAAGGGGGGGGGGGGAGAAAAGGCATTGAGGGGAACTCTGCATAGTGCAAGAAGAAAATCACAGCCAGACATTTCCAAAGGTTAAACGCTTTGGTTTAGTCTGATTCTTTATTAGTTTTGCTCTGTTTTCAACCATCACTACCACTGAAGGAACTCCCCTTGGCTTGAGTCCAGTTATTGTCTTGGTCTCGGAGTGTTTCGGATGTCCAATGTGTGCTAATGACAAGAATGTCATTAATACGCACAAGAAAATGTGTGTGTGCTCCTGGTGTTTGCAGTGTGTTTTTGCCTTGGATTCCTCCGCCAGCTGGCTGTGCTGACCGTCTGTCATCACTGCATCACACTAAGCCTGAGAAGCCCACACACAGACACACACATATAGACTGTCGTGGGACCTTGACTAACTAACCTCCTCATCCCTAAAGCCATTTTTTCTTGTGACACAAAACACAAATAAATTATGGAAAATTGTCTGAACACCAAAGAATTTCCAACATATTCTTACAATTTAAAGTCCTTTTTAAATATATATATATTTTTTCCAGTCAAAATAATATTAATAATGCCCCACTTCTCTTGCCTGTTGCTGCACACTGCTTATCAGCTGGCAGAAAGGGTGTTTTCTTTCGTTTGTATGACCTCCATTATGAAAAACAGCTTGTTGAGATGGACCAGCTAGAAGAGCGAGGCGTGTGAGAACGCTGGGACCCTTTTCCCACCTGGATCTCCGCTCTTTTTTTGCCCTCATGTCTCTAAGTTGTCACGACAACTTGCCCCTTGCGTTTTTCCACTTCCTCACCTCCTCGGCCGTATCACAGCTAGTTTATGATTGTCCCTCTTGCATTGCGACGTGGAATAACATAGTTCAGATCACGCTTCAAAATTGGACATAATTCAAAAATATCTGTGACAAGCTCACTGCGACACACTGCTGCGGGGAGGATAACTAGCCCCTAAGCATTTAATGCAAAGAGTGCTTAAAAACCATTGCTGAATTTAGCTAATGTTTATGGTAAATTAAGTTTGTGCATCAAAACCAAAATAGTTATTTTAAGTGCAAAATAGCTGTTTAGTTTTTGGAGGAATAAGAAAATGTGATACTTTTTAAATGTTTGCTTACCGCTTGCATCTCATTGGGCTTGTTGGACGATACCAATGCTGAACCATTTTAAATCGGTGCTTCTTGATTTTTCTTTAAGTGTTTTCACTTCCCATTTTTGGATTGGTTTTGTTGGAGTTGCACAGAATAAAGGCATATCTGCTGCAAATAAACCAGCAAGAAAAGGACGTTAGCTTTTTTTGGGGGAAAGTTGGCCAAACTTTCATCATTCAGATTATAGGACACTAATTCCCTGGCACTTCCTTTTTATTGTTAACCTAAACAAATCCTTGGATCCAGATAATTTGATAAAATAAAGTAGATTTTTGATTGAGTTTAACATATTTTAGTAGTTTCTAATATTAGTTGTATTCTAATATTATTACATCTAAGTGTTTTTCTACATTTAAAATAAGCGCATGTAACATCATTACCTTTGGAGAGAACAAGGTAATATGATTGTGAATTTGAACAACGGCCACAAAATTATTCCTTTAGCTTTCAGCTGCAATATTTTTCTCCCAATGGGTTTAATATTAGAAGACTGTGTAACTACTTAGCCACCGTTTTTAAACTAGTCTGCTAATAATTTAAGTTTGGACTAAAGTAGGGCCTTTTGAACAAAGAGGCTACGTGGATTCATTTATTTTCAGAGCTGGGCTCAAGAGGCCATTCAAAGAACTTGCACGGGTTTCTTTTTTCCACTTCGGCGTTTGCTTGGTTTTTATTACCCTGAACTTGCCTCCGAGCGTGGACATGGGAACCAAACAGGCTTACCTGCATCTGGTAGCTGGAAAGTTGGTGACCAGCAGGTCAGCAAACTGTCACCCCAAGCCATGGGGTGGGGAGGGGGGGGGGGGGGTGTTTTGCTTTGCTTCACTTTGCCTCACAGGCTGTCTGACATGCCACCAGAACAGACAGTGACTCATAATAGGCTTCTTGAATCATTCGTTTTGCATGTGGATGAGGGGAACGTGGTGCAAATTACTGGTTGAAAAGGAGGGCATTTATCATGGCAGCCAGAGGTGACTTTTCCTCCCTTGCCACGCACCCAACACACACACACACACACACACACACACACACACACTTCTCGTTTTCCTTCTCAGTTTTGTTAATAGAATCTGAGTGGCTCAGTGTTAGATTAATTAACTGTGAGATCATCAGCAGCAGCAGCAGCGCCTTCAGTCTCACCGAATCCTCGCTCACCCACACGTTTCACTTTTCCGAGCACGCACCAACTTTCCTTTCGCCGGAAAACTCCAGTCTGGCAGATTCGCTCATGCATCACCTACACATGTGACACGCATCCAACCCAGGCAGCGCCGGAAGGGGTTAAGTGTCTGAGTGATGCATTGATTGCAGGGGAGTGCAGGGAAGCATTCTAGAGAGGGAGATTAGAGGAAGAGAGTGCAAGAGAAGAGAATAGAAAGGGGGGGTGGTCTGTGTATGCGTGCGTGCATGCTTGTGTCTGTGCATGTGTGCATCTGGCGGGAAGCCGGGGCTTTCGTGCTTAGCTCCTCGCTCTCTCCCAGCGATATTAAACACGGCTCTGGAGGTTTAGCGCTGCGCCTCCTCCACAGCCACACGCGTCAGCAGCACAGAAACACACACACAGGCTTTGGCACGCTGCATATCAACTCTCCCTAGCCGTCAGTCTCTCTAACACTTGCTCTCACTCTTATACACACACACACAGAGCGCGTGGAATCCCCTAGAGGGGAGCTTCAGCACGGCTGAATCTCCCCTCTAGGGGAGAATCTCTCTCCAGCAGGCAAACAGAGTGTTGGCAGCAAGAGAAAACCAGTTGGAGCGTCTTCCCACCCTCCCCTTATTTCTCCTCTTTCACTCTCACTTGCTCGTACTTGCTCACCATTTTCTCCCATCCCGGATTTCCACTTCTACCTCCTCCTCAACGTCGTCTCCTCTACCCGGTTTCACACCACCACCCACACACGCCACCCTTTCATCTCTTGTTATGATCAGCGGGGGCCCAAAGGACGGCCCCGGCAGATTTCGTCCACGGATTCATTCATCTATCATCTGGTGCTTGCCTCTCGTCTTTGTCATCCCTCCGTCCTCTGCTCGTCCCTCCCGTCCGTCAGCCTGTGTTCTCTCCACCGCTGGCTTTTTATGCCCTCCAAGCGCTGAATGGGGGTGGGAGGGAGTGCGATAAACACTTGGACTAGATGGCTGGCCAGCATTAGCATAGAAATGGAGGCTTGGTGTCGTTTAGCCAGGTTCAGATGAGCACCTCGGCTCCCCTCGGCACAGGACCGCTTGCAGGACGGCACTGTGAATGCATCTGGATAAATGAATCCTGCATTCACATGCATATATAAATATATAGTAGTTTAGGACAAAATGAGGAGGGGAAGGCTTTGGTCATTTGAATTTTCTTGGAACGTGAAATAATTTTTCATTAATTTTACTTTGAATTATATTTTCAAAGGTAATTTTAAACAAGTGAAATAATTTTTAGCTCATCTGCTCTAAAAGTGCTTTTCCCTTCTTGTTTGCATGAACAATAACATTAGATTCTCATAATGTAAAAAAAATAGATAAAATCCTTGAAGTCTCAAAAAGCCTGGAATCTCATTTGATTTCCCCAAGTCTTTTTCCATGTTAAATAATACATAAATAAATTAAACTTTATTGATCTCACAATAGAGAAATGTACCTCTGCAATTAACCCATTCCCTTTAGGGAGCAGTGGGCTGCCATCATATTCCCCATTTACACTAACCTTGAAAAACCGTGGTGAGACCGGTCCGAGCTCAGTAACTGAGATAACTTATGGTGTATAAATGGAAAGCAAACTGAACTGAACCGAGCTAGACACAACCGAACCGCGCTAACTGCAGACCAGTTCCAGACGTGGGCTCGGCTCGTTTTTTTCCCTGGCTCGGTTCTCTGATAACAAGAGCGCATTAGCAGAACGCGTCATCTCCGTCTGGCTGCACATCCCCATTGGCGGTAATGCCCCTCCGGAAGTTGCTTGCCAACCCACACAAAACAGAAAAAAACAACTATAAACAACAATCGAAATCTAAATAAATAATGGCATTTTAAATAACACCGAAGTACAGCAATAATAATCAAGCATAACTTTCTGAATGTGACGGACTCAGCCATTTTGATTTGCTTGATTCCCTCCTTCTTTGTCGTCTTGTTTTATGGCGGTTGGCAAACAACTTTTGGTGCATTACAGCCACCAACTGCTTGATTTCCTCCTTTAATACTGGCTGTAATACCGCAGATCGCCACTAGAAGGCGGAGAGTCGAGGAACCGAGATAGCGTGATGTGTAAACGGTCGTCAAAACCAAGCTCGGCCTGGTTAACTGATCCAAGCTCGGACCGGTCTCGGCATGGATCGGTTTTTCAAGGGTAGTGTAAAGGGGGTAATAGGGCGCCCAGAGCAATCGGGGTTAAAGGAGAGCCTGAGTGGCAGTCTGTGGGAGTGGGTTTCAGGATTCCAAGCCCTATGCCCTACCCACCACGCTCCCCAACTAGGCAACATCTCCCCATGTTGTTAAACTTCTGAGGATCTCAAAACCAGCTCTAGTTGCTGTGTTGGTCATTGACCAAACATATATGATGTTGAACTAAAATCTGAATTCCTGAAGAATTTTTTGGCAGACCTTTGCAGACAGAAGATTAACTTAAAGTCTGTGGTTCAAGGCATCACAGATAACGCAGTTTGTGTGAAATAGTCTTTGTGTGTTATGGAGTAGTCCAGGTCAGATTTGACCCTGACAATTTGTTGCAGGTATTAAAACTGGCCCCATCTAAATTTGTAGAAAAAGCTCTGCTTCTAAAAAGGAATCCGTCTGGAGGATCGCATTGTCTCATAATTAGCGTGCTCCAGGGATCAGAATGTTGTAAGAATGGAAAAAAACATGTAATTTTTTAATGGAAAATTTAAAAGGAACCATAATGCCTCCTTTTCAGTTGGTGTGAATTTGAGCAGGAAGCAGCTGAGCGCTGCTCTCAGTGCAGCAGCAGGAGGTAACATTTTCTTCACCACCAGTCTCAGCTGTAGTTCTTTGCCTCAGAAAAAAAATCTTGCGATATCTGTAACTACTAAGTTAATCGTCGGCAGCGTACGAGAGCATTTGTGCTTTTGCGGTGCAAAATGCTCGTCTTTTGCAAAGGCTAGAGATTATATAGGTTTTTGCAGAAAAGATACTGATGGTATGAAAAACAACGAATAAAAGTACAGGCAGTTTCCTTTATTTAAAGGAATAGTTTTTAATAGTTTTTTAAGCTTAACACATGCTTATGGAAAAAATATTTTCCATCTATTACAAAACGGCACCTAAAAATGTGTTATTCTGTAGGCTTCATATTAACGGTGTTGAAATTCAGCATCTGACCCAAGCAGACCTTGTTTCCACAAACTGCCTGGCAGCTTCCTGTCTCTCTGTTTCCTCTCCGTCTAATGGCAGCAGACACTGCTCGGGTCCAATAAAGACTATTCTGACTACTTAGTGCCGGACGGCCAACTGTCACAGCCTTAGACCAGAGAAAACGCTTCCAGCTCTTAAGCGCCTCCATCAAATCTCTTTGTTCCGCTTCCATTATGCTGCGCTCAGAGCCCAGCCATTGTAGCTGGCTGCCACAGCGGCGTCCGAGCCCAATCACTGCACACAGGCACGCACACTCATATGCGCGTGAGCAGAATCTGGCAGGCGGAGAGCAGTTGAGTCACTCTCGGGCTCCTCGATGCGTTTGGCGCCAGCTCTGATGTTATGAAGCATTTGTGCACAACTGCGTATGTTTGTCCGGCACCGGAGCACACTCGGTTCCTCCTTTTCCCCTCATTTCTTTCCCGCAGGAAATGTAAAGGGAAGGGCTCTTTGCGTCTGCCTGTGTATGTGTGCGTCGTTTGAGATCACACGTAGGAAAAAAAAACCTTTTTAACTAACACAGCTCTCCTTTGTTTTGTCGTCCCTCTTTTAGGAGGTGGTGCTGTACTGCCTGGAGAACAGAGTCTGCGAGGTGAATCACAGAGACTATGCGGGCTACTGTGCTCTGCATGAGGCATGTGCCCGGGGCTGGCTCAGCATTGTCCAACACCTGCTGGATTATGGCGCAGACATCAACTGCAGTGCACAGGACGGGACCAGGTAAATAAAAGCTCTTCTCTCTTTGTCCGTGCTCTTCTTTGCACATTGCAGACATGATGGTGTCATTATCCACATTTATTAATTCCGGCTGAGCTATCTGTTAGGAAGTAGTGACTCATGCCTGCATGCAGCGTCCTGCAATGAGCGTGTTCGCTCATTTTTATGTTACACCCATAAACTGTGCTGTATGTGTTGACCAGCTTATCTAAGCTCAGTCGCGTTGCATGGTGATGGTTTAATGCATTTTAAATTTGGCCACATATTACCCATTATTAGCCTAAGCTTTGGCTATGCCAGTTTTTTTTTTAGTACATTGATATTTTTTATTAAAGCATGACTATTTATAACACAGGCTGTTATTCACCCCACTGTGTGTTTAGACCCATCCATGATGCTGTGGAGAATGACCACCTGGACGTGGTGCGGGTGCTGCTGTCTTACGGAGCTGACCCCACCCTGGCCACGTACTCCGGCCGCAGCCTGCTGAAAATGACCCGCAGCAACGGCATGGAGCGCTTCCTCACCGGTGAGTCCAGTCCTCTGTGTATGTTCAACTTCAGCAGCAAAACTGGAGTGTAAGCTTATTAATGAGCTGGGATGATGAATGCTTCAAGAAAATGGACCACATACCGAGCACCTGGAGATTGGTATAAATTGGCCTGATTGTATTGAGCTTAGAAAATGGCTCCCAAGCATCAGACCGAGAGAGAGAGAGACACACACATAATCAGCATTTTAAAAGCAATTTATCTTTATGTTCAAATTACAAAAAATTTCTAACTTGCAAATCTCATCTAAATCTCATCATCTAAAGTGAGCACAGTTCTTTAAAGTTTCCTTCTCTCAGCCCATTTAAAAATGGATCAGAAATCAAGGAGATTTTGGATTCCAGTTTAGCTGCAGAAAGCCGACTTAGAAGAGTGGAGATCAGGGTTTGGGTGAGGGTAAACGGGTTAAAAGATTGGTCATCAACTGCTCCCAGTAGCCCCCTGCACCCCCACCCCATCTCTGCTCTCTGTTTGCTATTCTCTCACTGCTCTGACCTCTGCTCAACCTCCTGGCAGGACTCCCTCTCTGTAAATCCTCATCTTCCACTTCAGAGCAGCAGCTCCACACGTCCATCTCTGTCATATCCCATCTCCCCTCCGGCGCCCTCCTCTTTCCCTCCCTCCCTCGGCCACCTGTTAGACAGGGATTCTCGGCTCGCCCGGGTGCGCGTTGCTGCTGCCTCTCGGCTCCTCTATCTCGTTACCTAGCAACGGTGACTGTGTTTGCTCGGCATACGTGAGGAGGAAAAAAGGGCTTCACTCTGGCTGGAGAGCGACTGTCGTTTCGCACGGCAGCCTCGTTGGAGTCTGACGTGCTGTGTGTGTGTGCTGCGAGGGCTCGCCTGGATGTTTATAGTTAAGTTGAGTCAACACAGGGACGTGTGTGAGAGGAGAGGGAAATGAAATCATGCTCAGCTGCCTCTGCCTGCCTCGATGCCCAAACTAGTCAGGACCCGTTTCATGAGAAAACAAGCTAGAAAACGGACAGGTGGCAGAGTGGATGGTGTTGAATTTTGAGACGACGGGACGGATCGATGACGGAAGAGCTGGAGAAAAGCGAACTCTGCAAGCGAGCGACGACGGCCCTCCCTCCACCTGGTCCCACTCATCTGGAGGCCGTTAATCCCTCCAAACACACGCCAGACGCCCCACGCCTCAGTGCTGGCACAAAGCCCGGCTCTCGCTCTGCAAATGTGCGTGCTGAATACACACCGCGTTGCTTATCCAGCTCCCTCTGCTTGTTTGTTTCCAGCCCTCTTTTCGCCCTGCGTAGAAATGTGTGTGTGTGTGTGTGCACGCGCTCTCGCTTTTGGCGACTGTGTGTGGTTCTTGTTTGATTCCTGGCAGCCGTCTGTGGCCTCGCTCTGAACTGAGCCAGCTCTAACCCAGCAGAGACGGTCGCTCTCCTCCCCCGCGGTACAGCCCCTGGCCTCTGACCATCACCACCTCAAAACATTTCTCTGTTTGTTTCTCTTTTCTCTCTCTCGCTCTCTCGACACCAACCCTCCCCCTGTTTTACTGTGCTCTTTATCCATTTTTCTGCTGTAGTCTCCAAGGGCAATTGTATTTGCCTCGTTGGCTGTCCCCAGGCGCCCGGCTCTTGAATAACAGGCTTCTCCTCTCCGCAGATTATTTTGCTGACCTTCAGGGACGCTCAGATGACGACGCAGGGCTTTATTGGGAGTTCTATGGCAGCGCTGTGTGTGGTGAGTACTGATCAGCGCTCTGTGTCCTTTAATTTGTACAAAAGGTGCAGCTCCATTATAAGGAACCTTCTATCTTAGGCGGGATTTCAGTTGAATGCGTTTCTACTGTTTAAACTGCTAAATTAGACAAGCGATTATCTCACAAGTATGGCAGTTACAATTTAAGTAAAGCCGATTTAATCTTTGAGATGTAGATTTTCACTCCAGACTTGAAGCGGAGGAAACAAGTTCCAGTGTAAATGAAAAAAACAAAAAAACAATTATTTGGCTGAGGGATGGTTAAAAGGGGCTACATGTAACATTATATAGAGTAACTCCGAACTTTATTTAAAGAGCTAGCTATATGAACTTAAGCTGCAAGTTGGATTGTCGCGAGATCTAAGTTTTCAGTCTCACAACAAATCCGTCGTGAAAGACTCCCACTAATACGTCCGTCTCGTAAAGACCAGTGGGTCGGACCAATGACATGCAAAATTTTTTGGGGGCGGGATGTGTAGGAGTGTTTTTTGGGGCGGGACATGTAGGAGTGTTTTGTGGGGCGGGACATGTAGGAGTGTTTTGTGGGGCGGGACATCTAGGAGTGTTTTTTTGGGGCGAGACATGTAGGAGTGTTTTTTTGGGGCGGGACATGTCGGAGTGTTTTTTTGGGGCGGGACATGTCGGAGTGTTTTTTTGGGGCGGGACATGTAGGAGTGTTTTTTTGGGGCGGGACATGTAGGAGTGTTTTTTTGGGGCGGGACATGTAGGAGTGTTTTTTTGGGGCGGGACATGTAGGAGTGTTTTTTTGGGGCGGGACATGGAGTGTTTTTTTGGGGCGGGACATGGAGTGTTTTTTTGGGGCGGGACATGGAGTGTTTTTTTGGGGCGGGACATGGAGTGTTTTTTTGGGGCGGGACATGGAGTGTTTTTTTGGGGCGGGACATGGAGTGTTTTTTTGGGGCGGGACATGGAGTGTTTTTTTGGGGCGGGACATGTAGGAGTGTTTTTTTGGGGCGGGACATGTAGGAGTGTTTTTTGGGGCGGGACATGTAGGAGTGTTTTTTTGGGGCGGGACATGTAGGAGTGTTTTTTTGGGGCGGGACATGTAGGAGTGACGACAGTCAGAAGGACCTTGCTGGGTCATTTCAAACATAGCTACGCTGGAGGACTCACCTGTCGATACAGCAATTGACTCGGGGTTTTAGCTAAAATAGCAACGATTTGCCCATTTGTAGATGGGAAAGATGTCTGAGCTTTTCCTCCGACAGGATTTGGAAAAAAAATTGATTTATCAGCTTACTCTGTTAGTTGCTCAAAAAGCTGCAGACAAATACTATTGTGATCTGAAATGTCACGATTCGCTACTACGATTGGCTGAAAGCGTATTATGGAAGGCGGATACTAGCTGGCATGTCACCCAATCAGCTCAAAGTATTGTACTAGTCGTCCCTCCTCATCGCAAACAGACTGAACGGCAGCCATCCCAGATTAATAACGTCAAACTCAACACAGTTCTTAGGTTACTAGCTATAGCCAATTTATATGAATCTCTTAGATACAAACTTATTTGACGCTGACTCGATTTTTTTGGAGCAGAACAATGGGAATTTGTTTGACTTATATTATTTAACAGGGATTATCCTATAAAACCATCTAACAAGTTCAATTTCCTTCAAACTAAATTCACGCTTCAGAAGATTTTATTCATGAATTTGAATGTTAGCAATGTGGGACACAATAATATTTAACATGGTTTAAATATTACTTCCAAACAATACAATGGTGTTTACTCCAATAGAGGATTTAAAATGAACAGAAAATATAATAAAGAATTAAAAAATGTCAACAGATTCTTAAAACGCAATGCTGGAAATGATCAAGCAGTTGGATGTTTACTAGCCTCCCACTAATTTTACTTTAGTTTTGCTTCAGTCAAGAACCAAAGAGTTGGATGTGATCACCATCTTTAATTTAGCTGAAAATGTCACCAGAAAACTACCCTTGAAGAAGAAAAGGTGTTGAAGTAGAATCTGTGATTTGTTTCAGAATCAGGCGAAGAGGGCGGTGTTTACAACATCCTGGCAGACCCTCCAGGTCCAGACGACGAGGACGAGGATGAGAGAAGGGAGGTGTTTGAATTTGAATTCTCTGATCGACCTCTGCTGCCATGTTACAACATCCAGGTGTCCCTCTCCCAGGGGTGAGCTTAGATCTCCAAAGCAGATAAAGCAAATTATTCCTATTGTCTCTGCCTGCCCTCATCCATCATCTCCTTTCCTTTCAGACCTAGAAACTGGCTGCTGCTGTCAGATGTGCTCCGCCGGCTGCGCATGTCCGCCCGCGCCTTCCGACAAGCCTTCCCCCACATGGAGGTGGTGACTGTAGCAGAGGCGGAGTTCTACAGGCAGGCGTCCCTGTCGCAGCTGTTTTCCTGCCCGGAGGAGTTGGAGGGCTTCCAGCCGGACAGCAAGGACCTGTTGGACTTGGTTGAAGACAGCGCGGAGCTGGCTGCTCTGCTGGGCTCAACACTGGAGTGTCTGGACGACCGCTGGGACCACCAAGCGGACAAACTCAAAGACAAAATCAAGGCGGCGGGCAAGCTGGGCTCATCCTGACCGTTTTCCTCACTAAGTGGAGTTTGCTGTTGAACCAATCAGAGGTTACAGATATGCCTTAGCGTGACCCTTAGTTCCCTCGGCTCTGGACCAGCACTGGTGTACTGACGGACTGACCCACTGGTTAGCTGGGCTGTGGAAACCTTTCCCTCCATTAACTAAGGATCAACACATTTCTGACTCAAGAGACTTAATAATGGTCTTATTTTTATAAATTAATATATGTATAAATAAATATATACAGTATATATATGATATGGAGAGCGTTTTCTCTTTGAGATGTTGCTCTTGGCACCTCTGAAAGCTTTTTTTTTTTTTTTTATGGAGCAGTCGCGCTCTAAGCGGCTGGACGGTGTGTGAGCATACAGCACACTGTGCATGTTGTACAGAATAGTTCTGAGGCTGTGCTGTTCGGTCTGATATTTGTGTTTATAGGAAGCACATGATGTCCATTTTTTTTCTCCCCTAGTTCTCCTCAAACTTTAGTGCTTGTTTGAGCCTCAGGGGCTACTTTGTTGTATTTCTTTCCTCCCTTTAAGATGTTTCTTTCTGTTCAGGCTGTAATTTAAACGTTAGAAGCTGCAAAACTGTTTGTATAATAAAGTTTTAAGACCATGTTGATATTCCCCTCCCCCCTCCCCTGTGGCACAGAGCTTGTATATAAAGGGGAGGATACTGCAGTACTTTAATTTTTTTTTTCTTTGGAGTGTTCATTTTTTGTTTTGTTTTAACTTTGTAATTAAAATATCCCATAATTTGTATTTATATTTTACAAAAGAAGTTGCTTTAAAATAAATCTACAAACTGCAAGTTGAACCAAAGTCCGAGTTTCTGTTGTCATTCATTAATCTGAGATGTCAGCTCCTGATGCGTGTCAAAACCGCTTTTCATGCCTAATTACCCAGCATGTGATCGAGGTGTGAACACAGTGCTATATTGCCCCCTTTTGGAAAACTGATGCTTGGCAAGTAATGGTTACGGCCTTGGAGAACCTTGCCACCTCTCTGGATTAGAACCCGAAATTGTGGCTGGAGGCGCCATCTAGTGGAAAGAACTGGAAACAAATTATAGCTGGTGGAAAATAAAATCTAGTTCAGAGGAGCTTTTAGTTTTGAACCCAGCCATAAATGGGTTGAAAAATGAAATGTTTGCAGTATTTGAATGGATTAAGCTATTTTTTTTAAATGCCTGTGATTTTTATATTTACCTAAAACAGGGGTCTTCAAAGTTTTCCAGGCCAATGAACCCCAAACTGATGGCGAGATGGAGCAGGGACCCCTGATTATAGAAATTGTTACATCAAATGCTCCTATAGTCGTTCTATTACAGATGGAGTAATGTAACAAAAGTAATTTCTCCCTGGGATTATTAAAGTATTTCTGATTCGGATTCCTGGTTGATGGGACAGGTGTTGTGAATGAAACGGTGCCCAGCTTGAAAGAGCTGCTGTGTGTCGCTGAATGTGAGCATTGATAACTGAAAGACATCTTCTGCCTCCATTTATCTGTTTACTACAGTGTGTTGAATTCATGTTAATGTGCATTTAAAGACATTTCAATTAGTGGAAAAATTGCAGGGGGGAATATATATATAAAAAAAAAAAAGTCTAATCAACCAAAACTCTGGCGACCCCCATACAGTAGCTGTGTTGAAGACCTCTGACCCAATACATTACTGCTAAAATAGGCTTTGTTTTTAATCCCATATTTCCTGTTTTGTTTCTTCAGTTTGGTTTACAGTAGTTTTTACATGGGTGTTTTTCTTCCTTTTTAAAAAAAAATTTTTTTAAACTAATTTCTTGTTGGAGCAAATAGAAAACAATCCAGCCACACAATGCTACTGTAACTCCTTTAGTTTGCATCTTTAGAAAACAAAAACCAAAAGATAAGATGCTTTGAAACACAAGATTAGGACCATCACGTGACCTCCTAACAACAGCTACTCTCAGGCCGTCGTATCATTGAGTTGGTTTAATTAAATGAGAGCTGTGTGAACTACTCATGAAGGACTCCTAGAGATAACTGGCTGCTGGAGATCAGCTTTGATGGGGTTCATCGAACTTTTTCCCAGTAATCCACTCTGGATGTGTCTAACAGTGACTGGCTGAACATCTTGAGTAATCTGTCCTCTATCATGAGCTCAGGTCAAAGGCTGCAGCATTCAAAAGCCTTTTTAGTAGTGTACTGTCAATCAAATGAAGCAGTTTGAGCCCAAACCCTTTCAGAGCTGCTTTTAATCTACAAAATGTAAAAATATGGAAATAATCTCAATCCATAATGAATTCTGAACAATTTATAAACTAATAATCATTGTTTTGAACCAAGAAATTTAGGAAGTCAGTGGGACTTAGTATATTTAGCAATAAAAGTAAAAGAGTCTTATGAAGTACAGTCTAAAAATCTGCTTCCTGCAGGCAGAGAGGAGGAGGTGCCATCCTGTGTTAGTTAAAGACTCAGACTGCTGCCTATAGGAGATCCCTAGGAATTAGTTTTGGTTTCACAGCTTAGACAATGTGGTAGAGAACATCGTGAGCTAGATTATCTGTGACGAGAGTTCCATGTAGATGAACCTCACCTCTTAGAGAAGACTAATATCAATATTTATTTCTAATTTAGTTTATTCCCAGCTTTTTTAAAAGAAATGTAGGGATTGTTTGAGGATTGGGAAACAAAAGAAAAGGAGCTGAAGTTGTTAAAGACCCTTTGATCAAGAGTCCAACCAATTGGGATCTATAAAGTAATGTATTCCTATCTACTCAGCATTATGGTTTCCTGGGATGCCCCCATCTGATAATGAAAATCAGGCTAATATATGCCAAAAAAAAAAAAAACATATAAAAAATATATCACTAAATCCGAAAAATTTAAAAAACAATCCACTGGCCTTATTTGTTTCCAAGTTTGAAGATATTTCGCTTTCTATCCAGGAAACTTTTTCAATTCAAAATTGGGAATTGGAATGATAGGAAGCGAAACGTCTTGAACTTGGAAACAAAGTCCAGTAGAATATCATTAATATTCACACCTACATAACTGAGATCTGGACTTGTGACCAATGTACTGTGTGGCAGAAGGATAACATTACACTCTTTTTTTGTACTATTGTAAATAGAGGTACATCTTTAAAAAGAAATCCTACCATATGTTTTCCCTCCACTCAGTGTTCTAGTAATATTCTTCAATAGAGCATTCTTTGAACAACCAGCTATTTAAGGAATTACCTTTTACTCCTTGACATCTGTCCAATCAGCTGTCTTCCCCATGAATGAGTAATCAGGGGCCTTTTGGAGGCTCAGGAAACCTTTGCAGGTTTTTTTAGAGTTAATTTGTTGATTATAGTGATACACCATGAGTCGTCTATGTTGTCATTATTTGTAAGATCAAACTGTCAATACTGCATGAAATAAAGGATGTTGTTTTATCTCCATATTAAAATATCTAATTTCAAAAAACCAGTGACAGAAATATTTGAGGTTGCAATATTAAAATTTTTGCAAGATGTATGTGCGTTTTTAGATCTCTGCATTAATGTGTGTGTATATTTGCTCATGACAATGTATCCGATTAATAATAAATTATATTTATGAAAAAATAAAGCAGTCAATAAAGCAGTCACAGTTTACACTGTTGGTCCAGTTCATGAAGTTTCAGGAAATCACTGGACTAGATTAGATGAGTAGATTGGAAAGAGGTCATCTGACCTCAGAGTTCTTAATGATAAAAAAATTTTTATTTAATCTTTTCCACCAGATGGGTCCTCTGCTGTTGATGAAATAACACCTATCTGTTCTGTGTAAGTGTACATAGCCTACACTTGCTAATTATAATAATGTGGGTCAGCCTCTAAAGGTATTCGTTTTCTATAGTCTTTAATTTAGTACCAGACATAATCAATCTTTTGATAAAAATGAATAAAATTATACTCAGTCTCCCCATTTGTAAGAGAAAAAACGTTTAATTTAAAGTGGACAGAAAAATTTACCTCATTTATGTATTTACCTGCATTTTAACCATCCCCTTGGGGAGCAGTGGGCTGCCATTGTGTGGCGCCCGGAGAGAAGTGTGGGATTAAGGGTCTTGCTCAGAGACCCAGAGTGGCAGTGGAGCTCTAACTCAGAACCTCAGGATTCCCAACCCTACACACTAACCACTAGGCTGCTACTACCCGTTGTTAAATAGATAGACTCTTATTTTATTTTTATCACAAATAACAACAAAACTCGATAATTTAGGTGTATATCTTGAATATCTTAAGGCAGAATTTGTTTTGAAGCCATTTTGCCTCAGCAGATAAAATCTTTGCAGTGAGCTCAGCCCCTTTATATTAATTCCTTTATCAGCACCTCTAAGCTGCCTGTTATAAACTTTGACCCTCCCAACCCACCCCCACTCTGGGGTCTTGGACTGAGAAGCTTTAAACACCAATGATCTAAGGAGGTTAATTATTTTTTATAATCTATTCTTACAAGAGTAGACTTATCCAAATTTGTATCAAATAACTGATTCATGGAGACTATTTGGCAAGAAAACACTGAATGAGGATTTAATATGTAAGCGAAGTCCAAAGGTCCATCAAAATGAAAAAGCTGCATTAGACTTAGACAACCTTACTGTCATTTTGTATGAACATAGTTTATAAAATTGTTTAGTACAGCTTTCAGACAGTAAATTAGCAGCAGCTTTGCAGTGAAATTTTCATTTCATAAAGTGCAGCGGTGATAAAATGTAAACAGTGTGGGAGTTAAAAAAATGGTCCAAAACTCATGAAAGTTCAGAGCAGTGCAAAGACAAATGTATATGGTGCAAAAATGCAGTAGGAAAAATTTTTTGAGTTGGGTTCTTTTTGGTTTGGTGTTATCAGTGCGATTCAGAGTCTGTGATTTGATTTAGAGGTTCTTTTATTCAACAGTTCAGCAATCTGAAGACAGTGGGGAAAAAGCTGCTGCAGAATCTGCCAGTGCCCACATTGAATGCTGCAAAGTCTCTTTCCAGAGGGCAGCAGGGAGAACAGTCCATGGTGGGGATGTGAGGGGTCACTGATGATGTCACAGGCTCGGGACACGCAGCGCTTAGATGAAATGCCTTTGATGGAGGGAAGAGGAGCCCCGATGATCCTCCATTAAATAGTTTGGGCGTAGTCACTCTTTAATGTCTCCACCTAAAATTAGATGCAGCCCAGTCAAACCAGACTTTTTTTGTCATGCTGTTCCACACCTGGGTCTTTAAAAATTTTATACTGAAACTGAAGAGTGAGATAGTTGGTCAAAATATTTTTTGTTTTTTTTATTTATACACTAAAAGCATAATGCAGCAGTAAAAATGCAGCTCATATTGACACAAACAATAAACAAAATAGGGAGATTAAGGTGTAAAAAGTGTAAAAAGCAGAGTGCAAAAGATGCAGTAGTAGATTATTTAATAAATAACATAAATTATTCGAACCTTTAAAAAAACGAGCAACAATATTCTTAACATGGATGACAGAGGATGACAACAAAAAGATGGATTCTTTAAAAACAGAAAGATAGGTGTAGTTATTAAAAGACTGCTGTGCCTCTATCCTATAATAAATGAAAGCCTTTATTGACCAATTTGAAGGTAACGTACAACAAAATCAAGCAGGTTAGTTTTAAAGAGCTATACTAAGGAAGCAACTTGTTGATCAGAGATAGATTTAGATAATCAAGATGAGCTAACACTCTTTAAAAAAAAAAAAGATGAGCGAACACTTTATATTTTCTATTGTATATTTCTGTTTATCTCCAAGTTTAGGCTGCTGGGTTCTAAAATGTTCGACATCTGGATGAACCAGACTGTTCGTCCAGGAAACCTGAACCCAGGCTTAGGAAAACCAGGAAAACTTAGGCTTAGGAGTAACACCCCCCCTTACTGCCATCAGGATGAAGTTCCTTAGACAGCCCAGTGACAAAACCACACCACAGCTGAACTCCCTATCATTTATGACCTCTAGTCTCCATATTAGCCTCAAATACCAGCCGGAGAACCGAAAACATGTGCAGCTGCCATTTGTGGTTTTTCAGCTCAGCCTGTCAACATCTTTCTTCCTCATTTGGTCCCATTTCAGCTCCATTCCCCAGCATTCAACCGGCTGCTTCACTTCCCTACAGACAGAGGCGCTTTTTGATGTTAACAATATGGCTCACTTCCCATGGCAGCACAGCCTGGTGGGTGGCACAAGTACTGTTTGGGTGGGTGGGATGGTGGAGAGGTATTGGTTTGCATTTCCTGTCACTTGTGGCCAGAGCTAGTTTAGTGGAATTAGTGCAAACATGTTTTTTGTAAACTGTAACAACTGTCAAACACTTGTTTGTTTAGTTTATCCGATGAAATCAAGATCCAGAATCCTTGTGAATACTGTAGCTTCACAGGATTAATTTGTATAGATGTTTTTCCTTTACAGCGTAAAACGCAGGAGGAACCCTGTACAGGAGATTTAAGTATTGCAATGGATGAATGAATGGGACATTACCTGAAGTAGTGTGTGTGGGTGTAAGGGAGTAGAAAGGTTGTTTGTGGTGGGGTGGAGACGGAGGGGGTTGCAACTGCAAACAAAACACAACTTAAAAAATAAATAAATATCAGTGCCTTCAAGTGAAACCAGCAAACTTCTCACAAGCAGCTACCTGGAAAAGGGGTGCGGATTATCAGCTTTCCTTCCTACACTGAAGCCATTGAAAACAAAGCTTCATATTCTCCCAGCTCCAGATGTAGATCTCATGTTTTCACCACATTCTAGTAACAGATTAATCAGCAGCATCTCTGTTTGATTGCGTGTCCCTTGAGAGCGAAGCTAAGAACATCAGGACAGATCGGTGGGAATCTCAAACTTAACCTTAACATTTCTCAGATATATTGCACAATTAGAGCTCATAATATGATTCATTTTAAAATAACTGATCACCCTCTGAGTGACTTGCTTGCAGGCATCTAGGAAGATGTTACAAAGCTGATAATCAACATTCCTCCTTGGCGCTTCCCC
Source organism: Cyprinodon tularosa (assembly GCF_016077235.1). NCBI lineage: Eukaryota > Metazoa > Chordata > Actinopteri > Cyprinodontiformes > Cyprinodontidae > Cyprinodon > Cyprinodon tularosa. Next base: position 833,496 of record NW_024039155.1, on the reverse strand, counting down.
CCAGGCTTACAAGCTGCTGAATTTTGTGACATTGTAGCCTAATTTTGCAATTTTAAAAGGCGTAGTGAATTGTACTGCAGAAGTTGCCGACACATTTATAACAATGGAACTATTCTTACACATCCAGAGTAATATTTAACTTTTCTGTTGATTTACTGATCTATTTGAATGCAGAGGATTGCGTGAGTCTTTAACCTAGAATCTATTTGCAAATTTTATCCGTTAAATCCATTTTAATTTCATCTTATGAGCATTAGAAGTGTAGTATCTGCAGTAAATTACAGTAAAAGCCTCTGTTCACTTGCATGTAGTTTTGATTTGTACCACTTGATGGTGCTGTTATGCCATCTAATCTGAAAATAATTAAAATGAGATTTTAAAACTTAATGTCTGTTTGTATTTGATTACAATAGGCTATTTTATAGCAAAGTCTGAATGAAGAAAATAAAAATAACTGAAAGCATAATGACAGAAAATGTTTACACTTAAGGAGCATAGATATTCTTAAGTTCTCTCTGTAGTTACTGCAGGCTGCTGGAGGACACAGTGAATGCTTTCCTTTGCTCTTGTACTTTCTGCTAATATGCTCTCTTTATGCAGCTATCTCTTGAAATTATTGCAGCCAGTAACTGCAGCTCACTTTGAGGTTTTTTTTTATTCTTGCAAACTATATATGACTCTGTGTTTGGAAATGCATGCATTATAGGAAGAACCAAAGAACCCTTTACTAAGTTTCTGCTGCAAATAATGTATTTCTATTTTTTGTATAGGATATGATTACCTCAGTATTTGTGTCTTTGACCCAACTGCTTTACTAGTTTTCTATCCCATTGTGTTCATATCTTTTCTAACTCAAGCTAATCCTGTCAAAACTGAAAGTAATTGCAGGCTTTAATTTTTAATCAAACAAAAGCTACAAAGTTAATGTTACTTTGTTTTATTGTTCTTGTCAAATCAAATTTGATATGTAATATTTGAATGAGGTGAAACCAAGTATTTTACCTTTTTTAAAATAGAAATATGTATATTATCATGCATGTGATATTTAAAAAGAGTCGGGCATGTTTGCATTTTAAAAAATAAAGCTGGGTCCTTGAATAATCAATTGTTTTCTATTTTAATGGCAGAGAAAATTTAGTAGACTATTCTTAGCTTCCATCTTAGGTAATCAGTAACTGTCTTTAAAAAAAACTTTCATTATAAATCTAGCTCGATATACTTAGAGTAAACCTGTGACAGTGCTGTCAGTGTATATCCCAGTAGTCTAGCGTCATCTTGTGGACATGAACAATTTTTATCACAAAGCACATACTTCAGGAAACACGTTAGGAACTTTTAAGAGAACAGTTATCTTGTTGTTCTGCCTAAATGTACAATAAAAAATTAAATAAAAACTTTAAATTATAACTTTGTTTGATAATAATTTTTTCATAAATGATTGAAAAAGGCTTTTCTGTAACAAATCTAACTGTTAAAAAAGCAATATATGTGAAGAGTTTATCCTTATATTGTTTACTTCATCCTTTTTTAGCTTGAAGTATTTTTCTGCGATCAGCAGACATAAACATTATTGTTAAGGTTGTCTTCCTGTCCTCACGATAATGACGTTAATGTCATCATCTGTGTGCAGAGTGCTCAGCAGAAATACATTCCTGATTTTCTTTGGGAGTTAGGAAACTAGAGTGGTGGGCGTGAAGGCAAACTTTGAGGAGAAGACCTCTCTCTCCTCTGACACAAGCAGGGCAGGAGGGAGCTCAGGCTTCTTCGTTCAAACTGTACCGATCATGGTGATCTTCCTCTTCAGAAGCTGCTGTCAGAATTCACAAAGGTGAAGAAATTGTCACATTGTGAGCCCTCAGTCCCTCTGTCACATCAAGCACAACTCGCATGGATTTTCTCTGGGCATCCACATGTGGGCTTTTCACTAATTCTTGCATTTTCCAAGCATAGCTCGATTTGGCAATGCAAGGCACCCATGCCTTGATCCCATGTTTTGCTGGCTTGCTGGGCATATACTGCCGGAGAGGACAACAACCTTTGGACAAAAGACATTAACATCAATGATTACTATCAGTGTCACAGATAATAGTCCATCCATCTATCCATTTTCTGACACGCTTAATCCCAAGTGGGGTTGCGAGGGGTGCTGGTGCCTATCTCCAGATGTCTACTGGTGAGAGGCGGGGTACATCCTGGACAGGTCGCCAGTCCATCGCAGACAGATAATAGTCAAAGAAATCAATCGTGAAAATCACTTTTATTACAAATATGAAGACGGATTACGTCTAAATGGAACCAGTTGTTTATCCGTTGTTACGTCAGGCCCTGGATTGTAGAGGTAGGGCAGTCTTTCCACCAACTTGTCCCATACATTTCTTATGGTTGCAAATTTGTCTGTCACACATCTCTACTGACTGCCATCAAATCGTAGCAGCCTTTTGTAGGTGTGAAAGAATTTGAGTGTCATTGTTGCTCGGAAACTTGTCCTTGCACGCTCAGCATCCCATAGACTCCGGGGGTCCCGGAGTCTATGGGAACCCCACTCTGGGACCTGTGTACACCTGCTGAGATTAGCAGCCCTAATTAGGCCTGCAGGTCAATCTCATCAATCTTTTTTCATGTCCATATTTGCGAAAATCCTCCAGATTTGTGATCTCCAGGATTACTTTTTTATTGCTGGTGTGATAAACTGGTAGAATGTAAAACAATATCATGGGCTTGAGAAAAGGCATTCCTTGTGGGTTATTTTTATTATGATTGTTGTGGCTGCCTGCCGTGTTGGTCATATGACGGGGAGTGGCGGCCTAGTGGTTGGAGCATTGCCCTTGGAATCCAGAGGTTCTGAGTTCAAGCCCCACTCCCATGGACTACCCCCCCCCCCCCCAAGGGGGATGGGTTAAATGCAGAGAGTTAATTTTGTTGCTCTTTACTTGTGATGGTGTAATGATAAAAAAGAGGACCATGTTATTTTGCAATTTTTTGAAAGGAAATTTTTGTCTTTCAGCTTCAGGATTTTTTTCCTCTGAAGATGATTCATCATGCTCTGGGTTGTGAATGGCCTTTCACTTATATATCGACTTGACACAACATTCAGTCACACATCCACACAGTGATGGTGGCAAACTACATTGTAGCCACAGCTGCCCTGGGGCTCACTGACAGAAGCAAGGCTGCTGTACACTGTCGCCACTGGGCCCTCTGACCACCATCAGTAGACAATGCGGGTTAAGTGTCCTGCCCAAGGACACAACAACAATGAAAGCCGGAGCCGGGGCTTGAACTGCCAACCCTTTAACCATCAACCCTTCAATTTCATGGCAAACTCTTATATCCGATCCCACTGTCAGCTCTAAAGCCTCTTCAACGTTGTAATGCACACTCATGGATTCAGCACAGACAGAATTCTGGGTCAGGTTAGGGTTAATACAGTGGAGGGTCATTTTGACCTGAGGACAACAGGGAGGTTAAGCTGAAACAGGGACACACAAACATTTAGAAAAGAGAAAACCGCAAGATCATTTCACCTCTTTTACAAAAGTAGATTTTAGCAAAATTTCCTCCCAAAAATTACAGAAATCACTGGTTTAGGTTTTAAGAATGCGGCTTCATTGTGCAGCATTTCAAATTGTTTCCCTAGCATGAGATCTTTCTGTATGTAGCTTGTACGCTCTCAGTCTTCTGAAAGAGTCCATAAATATGTACTTTAGATTAATGAGTCTCTCCATAGCGTCCTTTGTCTGAGTGGGTGCAAGTATGGTTGTTAATACTATCTGTATTCAGCTTCTCACCCACTGAACAGTGGAGAGAAACACAAGATGCTGTTCAGCATTGTGAGATCTACCCAGGTATAGAAGATGGATGAATGGGCAGATGAAGTGTTTTTGTGATCCAAAGGAGAGGCATCTAAAAAAAGGACATGTGCATTACAATCTTTGTGAGAATTTTCTTTTTGTGCTTTTTGTCACTAGTTCCATTGCACACACAGACAAACATTGTTGGTACCTTTTGTTTAATGAAAGAAAATCCCAGAATGATCACAGAGATAGCTTATACCTGTAAAAAGTAATAATAAAACAAAAGTTCTATGTACCGTAAATGAAAAAATAAAAGTCAAACAATGCTTTCCAACCATTCTTTAATAGAATGATTTTTATAAAATAAACTAACAAAACAGGCCACGGACAAAAAATACTGTACCCCTAGATAAGACTGAAAATAATGTGACCAATGGGTCACATTATTGAATCCAGGTGTGTCTACTAATTTACATCACAGGCATCTACAATCTTGTGATCAGTTGTTGGGCTTATATATATATATATATATATATATATATATATATATATATATATATATATATATATATATATATATATATATATATATATATATGTATATAAAGGGCTACAAGTAGTCACTGTCCTGTTCGGTCACAATGGTTTGTACCACACTCAACATGGACCTGGAGGAGATTAGGAAGAAAATCATAGGCAAGCATCTTAAAGGTAAAGGCTATTAGACCATCTCCAAATAGCTTGATGTTCCTATGACTACAGTTGCATACATTCAGAAATGTAAGATCCGAGGGACTGTAGCCAACCACCATGGTCGAGGCCACAGTAGGACAAATCCTGATAAATCAAAGAGACAGATAGCACAAATGGTAACAAAATAGCCCAGAAAATCTTTGAAAAAGATCAAAGGTGAATTTCAAGCTCAAGAAACATCAGTTTCTGAGCACACCAACCATCATTGTTTCAGTAAAAGTGGACTTTATGGTAGACGACCAAGAAGAAGACCATTGTTGAAAACAAATAATAAAAAACACATGGCTGGAATTTGGCCAAGCTATCTGTTGAAATTCCATAAAGCTTCTGGCAGACCGCCCTATGGATAGATAAGACAAAAATACAACTTCTTACTGAGGCTGGAAGTTATACAAAAAAAGCATATCGATTTAAAAAAAAAGCATATTGATCGATATCGATAATTATCTAAAAGATTCTTGACATTTACTTCTCAGGTTCCATTCTCTGTCTAGTAGTGAAATGAGGGGCTGAGGTAGGGCTTGGATGTACGACTTAACCAGAGGTCTGACATTGTGGCATAGTAAGACATAGATTGCAGCTAATTTTGCACTGATTCACTGCTCTCATTGTACCAATTAGGGAGTGCTGAGTTAGAGAAAAGCTTCGTATCATGGATCAAGAGTGGCGAGCAGCTGTTTGAAGACAGGTTTTTCAACTGCAGACAACGGCAGCCAATCCATCCCTATGAATCATGTTACTGCACAAATGATGTCCTTATGCCCCTTGGACGCTTGGCAGAAGTTCCAGCTCGAACCAGCTCGTTTTCCATTGGGTGTGAGCGGCTTAGATGATAAAGCAAGTTGGTTGTGTTACCAGACTTTGTTTTTACCGGTTTCCCGCAAATTTTACAAATAGCTGTTGTTTGGTTCCTGTCTGACTTGCTATAACTGAAATATTGCCAAACTGGCAAGCTGCAAATACCCTTCTTTTGGACAATTTCCTCCTGCTGCTTTCTGCTTCCTTCCTACAGTGAAATCTTCGCCTGCTCTTAGTTGTAGTTTGTTGTAGTGGAACTTCGTGACTACTTGCCTGGGGCCGTGATTGGTTGTTGGGAAATGGTGACTGTGGCATCAATCTACATGATAGGCTACAATGAAAAGAAAGGAAAACTGTGTTCCTGTATTGAACTTTTATCCACCCTCTTTTTTATATTGCGCCACATATGTATCAGTCGATATATATTGTTATTGTATTATCGTCCTGTCCTACTTTTTACCAAGACACAACCACTCTATGTTCAAAGACGGTCTTGCATCAGGATAATGACCAAAAACAAATAGTTTGGAAAACATTAGGTTATTCTGAAATGGCCTTCTGTGAGCCCTGACTTGAAATGAACACCTTTGGAAGGTATGAAACATGGTGTCTGGAAAAGGCAGCCTTCAAACCTGAGACACATGGAGCAGTTTGCTCATGAGGAGTGGGCCAAAATACCTGCTGTGAGAAGAAGAAATCTTGTTGTAAGGTAATAGGATTAATTGATTGCATTGATTTCCTCAAAAGGTTGATTAACAAAATACCTAGTCAGGGTACCACTTTTGTCCAGGACTTTATCGTTCATTTATTTTTAATCACCATCTCAAAGCATGGATAAAAAGCAATTTCTTAATCATTTTGTCAGATTCAAATTAATTTACTGAACATTGTGTTTTTTTTCTTTCATTAAACAAAGCGTATAAACAATTTTTTCTGTATGTGTGTGTGAGTAGGCTATACATATTATATATATATATATATATATATATATACACTATATTGCCAAAAGTATTTGCTCACCTGCCTTGACTCACATATGAGCTTAAGTGACATCCCGTTCCTAATCCATAGGGTTCAATATGACGTCGGTCCACCCTTTGCAGCTAGAACAGCTTCAACTCTTCTGGGAAGGCTGTCCACAAGGTTTAGGAGTGTGTTTATGGGAATTTTTGACCATTCTTCCAGAAGCGCATTTGTGAGGTCGCACACTGATGTTGGACGAGAAGGCCTGGCTCTCAGTCTCCGCTCTAATTCATCCCAAAGGTGTTCTATCGGGTTGAGGTCAGGACTCTGTGCAGGCCAGTCAAGTTCATCCACACCAGACTCTGTCATCCATGTCTTTATGGACCTTGCTTTGTGCACTGGTGCACAGTCATGTTGGAAGAGGAAGGGGCCAGCTCCAAACTGTTCCCACAAAGTTGGGAGCATGGAATTGTCCAAAATGTCTTGGTATGCTGAAGCATTCAGAGTTCCTTTCACTGGAACTAAGGGGCCAAGCCCAGCTCCTGAAAAACAACCCCACACCATAATCCCCCCTCCACCAAACTTTACACTTGGCACAATGCAGTCAGACAAGTACCGTTCTCCTGGCAACCGCCAAACCCAGACCCGTCCATCAGATTGCCAGATGGAGAAGCGCGATTCGTCACTCCAGAGAACGCGTCTCCACTGCTCTAGAGTCCAGTGGCGGCGTGCTTTACACCACCGCATCCGACGCTTTGCATTGCACTTGGTGATGTATGGCTTGGATGCAGCTGCTCGACCATGGAAACCCATTCCATGAAGCTCTCTGCGCACTGTTCTTGAGCTAATCTGAAGGCCACATGAAGTTTGGAGGTCTGTAGTGATTGACTCTGCAGAAAGTTGGCGACCTCTTCGCACTATGCGCGTCAGCATCCGCTGACCCCGCTCCGTCAGTTTACGTGGCCTACCACTTCGTGGCTGAGTTGCTGTCGTTCCCAAACACTTCCATTTTCTTATAATACAGCTGACAGTTGACTGTGGAATATTTAGGAGCGAGGAAATTTCACGACTGGATTTGTTGCACAGGTGGCATCCTATCACAGTTCCACGCTGGAATTCACTGAGCTCCTGAGAGCGACCCATTCTTTCACAAATGTTTGTAAAAACAGTCTGCATGCCTAGGTGCTTGAATTTATACACCTGTGGCCATGGAAGTGATTGGAACACCTGATTCCAATAATTTGGATGGGTGAGCAAATACTTTTGGCAATATAGTGTATATATATATATATATATATATATATATATATATATATATATATATATATATATATATATATATATATATATATATATAAATCTATATTTAAATAACAGACTTCAAGACATACTGTTATTAAGGATGCATTTAAAGAGTAAAGAACGCTTCAAATTAATGTTTTAGTTGTAATTAAATAGACGAGGCGGGGGGTGCTGTTTTCTTTGGACGAGTAAATCCCAGAATGCTCTCAGTTTGTCTCAGGTCAACACAGAATCCCATCAGCATTCCTGACATACCATCACTTTCCTGCAGAATACCCTACCCATAATGCACGACCAAAAGCAACTGTGTTACAATGACTCATACGATACCCGGCAATGCAGAGATTAATTAAAGTTTTGCAACAATACAGCCAAAAAAAACAATAATGGACTGTTTTCCATGATGAAAGTTGTAGCTCTGTCTCCAAAAGTGTTATAAAACAAGTAGCTTAGTGTGGTTCTAGGATATTTTATGCTCCATCTTTAGCTACAGGCGCAGCAAAAATCCAGGATTTTAAAATGGAAGATGTAGAAAAATATTTCCCAAATTTTGAACAAAGCTGAGTTAAATAGAACAAACTCCCCAAGTCAGATAGATTTCCTAGATTACTAGAAATTACTGGTTGAAATACTTTAAATCCAAAACTGACATAAAGTTTGACTATTTTCAGATGTTGTCACGATCAAACAATAAAATATTACTATATGTTGTTGTCATTTTATGAGTTTGAACAACAAAAAAAGAAATATACGGAAGCCGAGAGCGGTTGTGTCCCTCCGGTACCTTTTCACGTGGTTTTTCTTGAGAAAACGAGTTAATTTTCCCATTATCTAAAGACAACGAAAGCTGTTTTCTCATTATAACAAGATGATTGGTGTATGTTAAAACTGATTACCTTCTCTGAAACCGCAACTGCAGGAGAGGATTTATAAGAATAATTCATGGCAGCCTATGTGTAATTCTATAAATGATGCTGTGTTTAACTTTTTTTTTTTTTTTTATATACTCTAATAATCCCAGAGGGAAATTACTTCTCTGCATTTAACCCATCCCCTTGGGGAGCAGTGGGCTGCCATCGTGAGGCGCCCGGGGAGCAGTGTGGGGTTAAGGGTCTTGCTCAGGGACCCAGAGTGGCAGTCTGTGGGAGTGGGGTTACTTCCACTTCTGTTTCATTAGCAATTAGACCTACGCCTCTGGGGTCTTAGTGCCTGGTGTTTCCTGAACGGCCTCGGTGTTACGCCTGTTACAGCTATAAGATGCATTAACCCCCAAAATGATTCCAGTTCCACAATTTTCATTAAAAAAGCAGTCCAATTTGTTTCTACTGTATTCCATGCAACCCAATCATCCATCGGGACCTGACAATGAATGAAAAGAAATAGGAAACTGAAAAACGGATTATTTGCACACACGCGGCACTGCGACTGCACAACTACTGCACAATTACTGACATCGCAGGCATTGATGGACCGGGAATCCAGGGCTGTTGGCCAGCCTCTGTCATTAATATCGTTAATCATCTTGTTATCTCAAGAAATTAATAAAAAAAAATTTCTCATGAAAACCACATAGTTATCTCAGTATCTCGAGAAAAAAATTAATGGTTTAACTGTGATAACGAGACAGTTATGTAATTATCTCGAGAAGGCAAAAGGAAAACAAAAAAAGCTGAGTACAACCGCTCTCTGTTTCCATAGAAATGCATATCTCTCTCAGCAGTATCATGCTGTGGGGTTGTTTTTGGAAAGCTGGTCAGTAGTTAATGGAAAAATGCAAGCAGCTAAAAAGACTGCAACACAAGAAAGAAAACCAGTTAAAGTTTCGGAGCTATGACCACAATGGAATAATTCGGATGAAAAGATTTTCATTTGCAAGAACAGCCCAGTAAAGTTAAAAAATAGATCCAGTAGAGGATATGTAGCAAGTTAATGTCCATTTTTTAGTCTCAATCCAGTCTGGGTGAGCTCATACTTTTCTAAATTAACAATGGGTAAAAATGTCCCCTTGTTTTTCCACTCTATCTTTACGTGCGTCTTTGGTCTCATACAGCCCACCAAAAATTTCATTTTGATCAATGCCTAATCATTTAATATATAAAATATTTGCATTTTTACTTTTTCTGCTGTTTTCCTTTTCATCATCATATTTCATCACCAAAAAATATCTATGCATAACTTTATTAAACATAGTCTTCCTCTTGCTAAGTTGCACCAAAGTTTCACCTCTAGTTCTATTACATTCCTATACTTCTTGCATTTTTTTGTTCAAAATGATGCATCCATCCATCCATCCATCCATCCATCCATCCATCCATCCATCCATCCATCCATCCATCCATCCATCCATCCATCCATCCATCCATCCATCCATCCATCCATCCATCCATCCATTCATCCATCTTCATCTGCTTGGTCCTTGTCAGAGCCGCAGTGGGGCCGCTGCCTATCTCCCGCAGTCTATGGGCAAGATGCAGGCTACTCCCTGGCCAGGTCTTAAAAAATATATTTTCCCTAATTTGATAATATTCATTATATGCATTCTGGTTTTAGTGTTGCACCTTATGATCAAAACAAACATATGTCTTGGATTTTCTAAATACAAAAACATTCACAAGGCCTTTTCTGAATCTGATTCTGTCATGCAGGACCTTCCTGTCTTTAGATTCACCATAGAAAGGAGACATAAACTTGAGAAAATACAATGTCAACATGTTGGATGTTAGAGTTAAAAACATTTTGCAAGGATTGACACAAAGCTATGAGAACTATTAATCACACAACACCAAAAACTGTCAGTGTAAAGTCCATTTGGTGTTTTGTTTGTGCTCATGTCTGGTTCCCATGTGTTCTGACCCTCTGTAGTCAATAACATCAGTCCCAGACACTACAATGTTAATGTAGAGGGAGATCAGTAAGCATTTATAATCACTGTTGTATTAAAAAAAAATACTTTTAAAGTCTAGAAATATGTTATAAAGCAGGTGTTTACAGCCTCACTGGTTTAAGTATGATATACTGACTATGGTTTAGACAAAAGGAGGGCAGAGAAGAGAAAACCATCATATTTAAAGAGATCCTGCTCCAATACTCAGACATGTATTTATCTTTTTGTGTTACAATGTCACCCCTGCTCAACCCTCTGCTACAGCCTCAAACGTGTTCATCTGTCACTTACTTGTTTCTCCCACTTACTGAAAATCTGTCAAAAATAAATACATAGATCACAGGTGACAGGACTCGACAGACTGCCTGTCTCTGTTTGACATGCCATATCACTCACAGGATACTTTTTTCTGAGTTACAAATCCTGAAAAAAAAACAAAAAAAAAAACAAGACAAGGCATTCATACACAGCATGAAGAGGTAGCGCCAGGCAAACACATTATGGTCATTTGGATCTTTCAATACCAGTTTTTTAATATAACCTAACATTTCCCGAATGATGAGTTGAGCTAACAAGAAATAAGCAAAAAGATAGAACATTCAGATAGATGGTCTAACTGCAAAATGTTGTTCGTATTTTTAGATAATTAAATTTTCCGTCAGCTAGGACCAGATGTGTGTGGTGTCATTTAAAAAAAAGGAAACAAAATTTAGTTATTTGAGAAGGTTTGTCTGGAGCTAAAGGTGAAATGACAGAAAATATTTTGTCTCTTTCCAGGAGAAGTGTGTAAAATTTAATGTGATTTTGTGGTAAAGCCGCTACAGTAGTAACCAGGAAAATAGTGACCAATTGCAAAGAACTCTATTCCAAACATCCATTCAGGCATAGGAAGAGCTGTTTATAAGCACATCTGCATAGAGATTACATTTAAGAAGATTTCAAGGATGGGGGGGACTTAATTCTGACTTCCATTGAAGTCAACCTCCGTTGGTAAATGCAGATAATACGCACAAATACAATATGTATTCACCTAAACCTTATCAGGTTCACATGTTGCAGTTATTTACTATCATCTGCAAAGCATTATTCTGTAAAAGAAAGATGAGCTGAAGTCTGTAGTTTATGGTCAATTAGAGAGCGATGGATGCAGCAACTGCTGATTCAGAGCTCCCACCACCAGAGATTAAGTAAAACCAAGCCTTAAAAACTCTGATATTTTCTAAAAAGTCATCTATGTGTGTGCTTCTACCTCTTTCCCACCCTTTTTATAACCCTCTTTTCTTGAAAAATGCTTAAACATTTATGGCTTACATTCAATGCAGTGATGATATGGCATGTAAGGCCTGTCTGTAGCAGAAAGTTATGTTTTGTGACAGCATATAGTGTCAATGCAGTGTGACATGTCCTTGAAACCCAGTGTATCCTGGGCTTTACAGATAGGATACACAGTCTCACAGACAGAGATGGTTATTGGAAAAATGGGCATATGAGCACCAGATAATGAACTAAAACATACATTTTAGTTGTTTCCTACACAAGCTTTTTTTTTTCCTTTCATGCATGTGCAATTAAAGAGGATTTTGCAGCCCTATGTGTTGCTTCTGCTGAGAATAGTGAGATCAGGATACGGATTGTCTGTAGGGTTGCCCCTAATTTATTCAACAGATACCGGCCCTGATTTACCTCAGTTACAAAAACCATAATTCTACTGGGTTTACTGGAGTAAACCCTCAAGATAATGAGTCTTTTCAGTGAGACATGGTCCACCATGCCTGCTTATACGACGTAAACCAATCTCACTCACGTCACTGATGTCATCACCGGGCAGCCCGGGGTCAGACAGGAATGTTACAAGCTGTTGACTGAGGGGAAGGATTGTTAGCCAAGTGCTGCATACATGTACCGTTAACATATGGTATGGAAAGTGCACCAAGGAGACACTGTTAATGTGTTTGTATATGAGGAGGTGTCTGACACAGTATGTCATTGGATGCAGGGTTTTCTGTGACACTATTGTGTGAAAACTTGTCTCAGTTCATGCCATCTGTGAGTGGGGAGGTGCTACGCTCATGCATCAACTGTAGACTCTCTGGTTTTAACATGCAAAAGCATGCATATATGTGCAGTAGGCCAAGTAGAAATTGAGGTTTTTTATTTTTTTTTTTCAACTCTTTATTTAGTCTTTTTTATAATACAAAAACAAAAGAAAAAACAAGAAGAAAAAACAAAAAAACAAGCTGGGGGGAGCATACATTACCATATTTTCCAAAGTTTTTTTTTTTTTTTTTTTTCCTCTTATGGTTAGGTTTTGACCTTGAACATAGACCACTTCTGCCATTTTTTCTCAAAGTCACCTTTTTTAAGGCTCAGACGAAAAGTCAAATTTTCCATGGTGTATAGTTCGTCTACAATATTCAGCCATTGTCCATGCCCAGGTGGGTCACTTTTCAACCAATTCCTTGTCAATGCCTTTTTGGCAGCAATCAGTAATATTTTGCAGAGGTAAATGTCTTTTTTTCCAATGACTTCATACGACATAACACCTAGGTATACAAAGCTCGGATCTTGGGGTATAGATAAGCATAAAATTTCCTCTACTGTCTGAATTACACTGTTCCAGAATAACTGCAGTTTAATGCATGACCAAAAGATATGGGAGTGATTGGGATCTACATGCCCACACCCTCTCCAGCATTTCTGTTGTTGACTAAGTTGTTTAGATTTTATATATGGGGTGATAAAAAACGAATTAGATTTTTCCATCCAAATTCTCGCCATCTTCTTGAGCTGGTTGAAGATTGTTGTGTTTTACACATGGAGGACCAGTCACTCCCAGTTAATGTATTGTTGAATTCTCGTTCCCCCTTTTTTTTTAACATAGAATGAATTTCTGCCATCGCATTTTTGGAGACTATTGTACAACTTTGATACAATTTTTGAGGGAGTTCCACCATATGCACGTGTCAAGAGTATAATCACCTCACTAATTCCTTCTGATAGGTCCCTGTTCACCTCTTTGTCGTAAAAGTGACACAATTGTAGGTAGCGATATAGGTATCTGTTTTCAAGATTGAATTCTTCTTTAACTTTTTCAAATGATTTAAATATTTTCCCTAGAATTTGAGGTTTTAATGCTCAAGGTAACTTTCTCAATAGAAATTTGTTTTTTTTCTTTAGTGTTTAAAATGTTGTTTAAAATTTGGGGATTTGAACACATTTTCATGTAATCCAGGGCGATGTGATGCATAACAGCCAATCAAAGGGAAAACCTGCAGAGTTTTGCCACATATTTGGGCTTTTTGGGGAAAATAGAGGATCCTGGGATTCTGACCTTTCTTAAGAGATGGAGAAAGACCTGTGAGTCCAATGGTGTAAGCAACAGCATCATTTTCTTAAATGACAACAGCATCTAACATTGTTTAAGTTGAGTTTTCCCTTCTTCCATGTCACTGATGACTCTTTAAAATAAATGTTTAAAGAGTTTTAATTATATGGATGGCAAAGTATTAAGACATCTCGCTGCCTGTAGCTGTTTATCTCAGCCAGACCATAAAGCCGAATCATAAATGTTTTAAAGAGAAATTATCTAAGTTTTTACAGAAAATATCTTTAAAATAGTATTTTTATTGGACCGTTCGCAACTAAAACATTGTCTGATGAACAGACTGACACCTCAGTAGCAAAGCGCTGATGCATCTATAAAGTGCAGCTTATTTTCCTTGATTTGCTTCGGGTCAGAAGTTTCTGTGCTGCTTGGCGGATGTGACATCAAGAGCGGCCATGTTAAATGGATGCGACCTTGCAAACGATTGAAACGTTATATTCGAGATGGATATTGTTGATACTCAAAAGCAACCGACATCCAAAAAAACCCCCAGGCTTTTCAAGTACAACTGCAGGCTACGAGAACGAGCAGAAGAGTGCTGCAGATCCGTGTTTTGGCCGCAGCTGGCAGTATCATTACAAAACGCTGCAATGCCTCCTTAAAGGTATAGTGGTGGATTTTCACGAATTTTTGAAAAGACCTGTCCTCTCCCCTAGAAAAAAATAAATGAAAAAATGCACATGGACAACCCTGTGCCTTTTCCCGAGAGGGAACACCTATGCACAAGCCCATTTATCCTCGTGCACGCACTGTTTAAAAGCTGCTGCTTGCCTCCCTTATACAAGCTTACTTTCCAAAAGAAGATTTATAGAATCAAATATGTCAGACTCACCACCGGTAAGTGAAAATGAGAATTAGCACTTAGGATGGCCTTATGTAAACATATCACCGCAATAATTGACAATTGGGAGGACCATTTTTTTTATTTTTTTATGATCCACCCGGAAAATCATCATATAAATACATTAATTACCAGACTAAAACTTACTTTATTTTTTTGGTAAAAAAAAAAAAAAAAAAAAAGTCACCAAAACAGATTTTGATCATTTAGGGTTACCCTATATGTTCTACATAAGAAAACAGGAACCTATTTCCACACCTTTTATTTAGTCACTCTCAATAAACTCACCCTGAATAATAACAGCAATTTCTGTTTAAAATGTGCTTGTAAGAGGAGTCAGCCATGATGACAGTTTCATAAACAACCTAAGCACACACCCATTGCTTACTTAGTTTGCTCAGTTTTGTTTTTCAACTTACTACACATTGGTTAACCGTTTGTATGCATCTTTTGCTATTTTTATAGTATTCTTTATGTTTAGGGTTAGATTATAATGCAAAATCAGGGAACCAAGGATAAAAGTTTAAGTTTAAAAATAAGTCAGTGATGCTCAGGTGGGCCCTGATAAGTAAAATGATGATGTCTTAGGTTTTGTTTGAATGTTAAAGACCTTTGGCCTTGTGCAGGTATGGTCTCTGTGCCTTCCTCCTGACTTTTAGATACAGTATCTCACATAAGTAAGTAGATACACCCCCAATAGCGGAAATATTAGTAAGCAGGGGGGTAACCAGGTGTCAGTGACGGGGCCCCTAAGAGGTCCCGTCACTGACACCTGGTTACCCCCCTACACAATGGTGGACTAGGGCATCTCTTTCCGGATGTAATAGGTGCAAAAAAATGCTCATAAACCCAACTGACACTAATATGGCTAACCAGACCTTATTTATAGGTGAACACATGGCAGATCTCAACATGATGGTGAGCCGTTTAAAGACGACACCAATAGCAAAGCAGACAGTGGTACTTTCAATTACTATGTTAAAAACTGTGCATAGTCATTAGACGGTTGTTAAAAAAAACACCCATAATATGTTTCTAAAAGATCTTAAAAGAACGATGTATTTGAGTATTTTATTTTTTACAATACGACTTGGAATTTTGGGTAATCCAGAGCGCATATTAAAACCATAACCGTTACGTACAATGTGTTAGCCAAGATGGATACCATGGATGGGGTGTTGTACTTCATATGGGGCCCACTCAGATAATGTTGCTTATGGGCCTATTGTTGTGTTGTTACGCCATTGACCCTCTACATTATAGTTAATATTGTGTAATATCTCTTCTTCTGACAATAAATGAAACTTTGATACATCACTAAAAGCAGGCGCACAGCTTGTATAACTGTGTATGTTTGCTGTCCCCTCAAACTGATGCAACACAGCCTTTAATGTCTCAACATCTGGGAACAAGAATGAGTCCAGCTAACTTTCTGAAGGACTGATGTGGAAATGTCCCCACCAACTTTCATTACAAAGTTACACCCTTGGTCCAGATTATCTTCAGTTTATACCAAATCCGTTATTTTCCTTTCCTATGTTTGATAAAATATCTGTAAGTAAATGGTTATTCAATTTACAATACTGAAATCGAAGGGTTGACGGTTCAAGCCCCGACTCCGACTTTCAGTGTCGTTGTGTCCTTGGGCAAGACACTTCACCTGCATTGTCTACTGATGGTGGTCAGAGGGCCTGGTGGCGCCAGTGTACGGCAGCCCCGCTTCTGTCAGTGAGCCCCAGGGCAGCTGTGGCTACAATGTAGCTTGCCACCATCAGTGTGTGAGTGTGTGCGTGGATGGGTGAATGAATGTAGTGTAAAGCGCTTTGGTCAATTCTCCTAACTTGAATAAAGGCGCTATATAAGTACATGCCATTTACCATTTACCATTTTACTGTTAAAAAAAGAAATTTTAAAGCATGATCCATCCAAAAGTCTAGATTTAGAAAACAATACAGGTTCACTGGGTTAAGATACTAAATGTGTAATAAGAAACAGATCAGACTGTTGTTAAAGAGCTCCATGTGACACCAGTTTCCTTTTTGAAAGAATATCTGAGTGACATAAATACTTGTTCATTTTTGAAAAGATAATCCCCTTTTTCCTCACAGCATTTTTTAACAGACGGCTAATTAAATGCTGATAAAGCTCAATGTTCAAACATATTTCTGGGATGTTGCAAAGGGGTCTAAATTCCACAGCTTTCTGTGCTTGCAGATGAGGTGACACGGACTCTTTTAGATGTTTGCTCCTGTTTGCCAGGCAAATTCCAAGATTGCGTCATGGTGAAGAGAAACGGAGCAAAGAATGTTGGAGCCTTACTAACTCTTGATGCCATAAACCTTTGTGAAAATGTAACAAATTTGACTAACATGTAGGTATTCTTGCATAAGTGTGTGTGTTTATTCGTATAAGGTTGTGGATTAACCCTGACTTCTTTATTAGACTGAAAGAGGTAGATAAGCATATATACACACAAAGAAACAGAAGTTTCAACTCTCTCTGATTTTTAAAACTGAAACTTTATTTAGACAAATATTGAACTACATGTTGCAAAGCAACATATCACACAAATCCGTCTGTAAGTAAACTATATCTGTTAAAAGGGTATGACAGCATATCTCATGCTGTTATTGTCTAATAGAGAGTCAACTAATCGTTCCCCGGAAGGCATAGAAGTAGCTGTCAGTGTTTACTAGGGGCCAGAGTCAGAGCGTGAGATAAGCACAACTCTTCTGGGTAAATATTTAATCTATAAGCATTATTCTCCTCGCTCCACAGCACACATTTGCAACAAATAATACAAATTTGCTGACAATACTGACAACTATCACTTTAAATTTATAGCATAACTGTTCATATTCTGGCTCTCACAAAGGCTGTATTTTTTAAGATTTATTTGCCTTTGCTTTTGCACTTAATTAAAAAAAGCTGAGCTTTGACAATAGTCTCAAACTCCAGAATTTCTATTAAATTATATCGAAAAAGAATTATTCCTGTTAAACTGACTGGATTTTTAGCATTTATCTTTTTATAACCTTGTTATTTCTGTTTATCACGTGAAACTAGATTTTCTTCATCTTTTAGTTTCGTTTTAGATTTGTCAAAGGCTAACTCCTTTTTTAATAAAAAAAATGTAAATTCTCTGCTGGTTTGGACTGTTTTGAACTCATTATATTTCTCTGTTTAAAACCAGACTTGATTATATTAAACTAAGTTTGGTTTAGAACCCAACCCATTTACATTCCCATTTTTGTTGAATTTGAGAAGATAATGTATTATAATTCACATACTGATTTAAGATCATTATTTATACCAACATAACCCAGTCAACATTCTTCAACTCCTTCACTGCAATACTGAACTGAAAAGAACAAAAAAAACTAAACAAACACACAAAAAACAACATAAAAAAACAAAAACAAATCCCATTTGTTGTATTTACATATATATATATATATATATATATATATATATATATATATATATATATATATATATATATATATATATGTACATATATATATATGTACATATATACAAATATATATATATATATTATTTTTTTAATCAAAATAGAACTGAGAGTCTACAGTAAATTCAACAGTGTTAAATATGCAGTGTCAAAGTACATTGACTCAATTGACTCTTATTACAACAACTGGAGTAAGTTCTACTTTAACACTGCAAAATTTAGTTCAATTCAACTTAAATACATTTAGATCGGGAATAAAACAATAGAAAAAGTCACAGTCAGAGGCAAACATTAAAGATTAGTCTATCTATTTTCATAACGCTGGAAAAGCATCTAATTCTGATTATCATCTTCCTCTACTTTAAAATGCTTTTTATTCCTACCCCAAACGTATTTGTCACATATTTTTGACCAGAAAATAAAAAAAAGAATAAATAAATTAAGTTTAAGGGACTTCTAAGATATATTGGGTTTTAAAGAGGATACATTTATATTAAAATAAAAAGAATGTTTTATTGCCATGCTTTAAAACTCACTGCTAACCCTAATGTAAAATCACACCCTCTGGCGGACGACAGGAAGACTGTTTGCCTCTACAGCAAACAGCAGCTGTTGCCTATGAAGAAAATTTTCAAAAATGAGCAATGCATTCAAATTGATGCTCAGAACGAGCATTTAATGGATCTTAGAATCATCTGAACACCTGATTGTTTGGTCTACAGAAAGGGCCATAAAATACAAAGGTCCCAGATGTTTTCAGTGTACATTTCATCGTACATTGGTGTAAACATTTTATTTAGCATGTTTTTAACATCATCTATTACTTATGTGGTACAATCAACGATAAACATTAGTTTGTTACACAGCAAACACTTTTCTATATCTACTCCTATAGAAACAGTTCAATGAGGAGTCCTAAAACATTCCCCAGTACAGAAACGCATTCGGTGATAATGTGACTTAGTCTTTCTGATAATATGGTCAGACTCTGCATGAGCCATATAGGACTCCTGTTAAAAGATGGATCTCAGTACACAACAGACATCACAAAGCTCACAAACAATTTTTATGCTGTATCACCGACACTGCAAAAACAAAAATCTAAGTCAGTCCTTTTTTTTATTGAAATAAGTCTAGTGTATAGTAAGACAATTTACCACTGGGATTAAGATTATTTACATCAAAAATAAGAACAACATCTCATTACAAGTGCATAGTATCTTATTATCTTAATTTAAAGTCAGAAATCCTCATTACATTGGCAGATTATTTTATTAATCTGCTCAAATTAGTTACATATATTTTAAGAATCTTTGCAATTCTTTTTTGGATCAGCTCTGCAGTGTAATTTACATACATGTACAAAAACCCATCAATTGTCTGCATCCTCTAACACCTTCAGGCCGCGGTGGTGCGTAACTCTATCAGTAAGGCCTGTGGTACACACTAGTAAGGTGGCCAGGCCTACACTGGTGTTCAAATGCAACGTGTTCTTACTGCAAAGCCCTAAGTTCGTAATGTCAAAAGAATGCAAAATGAAAAGAATTGTTAAAAGAACACAAAAAAATCAGCTTACAATGCAATAAAAGTTTAAGATAAAATACAGAACATGGTTCTCTGACAGACTGGCTGCTTTGAACTCACAGAGGATTAAAAATTCAAACAAAATGCAAATAAAGCAAATAAAGGCAATTAGTAGAAAATGCATAATACCAAAAGCTTTTCCATAACATGAAGGCTACAAATCCAATGAAAATTCAGTTGTGATGAACAAAGAAGTAAAACATTGGCAGATTAGTTCTTTAGACGAAATTGTTGCTCAGATTCACTTTTATAGCAATGAAAGATTGCTTTTTTTTATATCTGTTTTTTTGCCTCCTTTTAATTAATCTATTATTTCAGTAATAAGCATTTAAGGAAAACATAGGAAGATATATATAGTTTCAAATCAAAATAAAATCTAAATGCATTCAACATTAATTTACAGAGAATTAAATAGAAACCTATTCATTTATTCAACCGTAGAGCTTAAATGAGCTTGGACTGTACATAGCAACACTTACAAAGACTCAAGGCTGAAGACGTGATGTGATTCTATATCTCTTAACTGGATGAGGTTTTCTTTAACGTGACGCAGGGCGGATGGTGTGAGGTCGTTTCTAGGCCCATTTGGGCTTCATTAAGAGAACAGGCAGAGGATTGAAGCATGAGGACAAACACACACAGCTCATTACGCCCTGTCTGTTGTGTACCTTTCACACAGCACGTCTCTGTGTGTCTGTATCTGTGCGTGTGGCACATCTATAGCATTTCTATGAGTTTTGCATTTGTGCAGGTAGAACCAGATATTAGGCTCTCTGGAAATAAAAGCTGAAACATTGTATTTGGACTTCATAGTCAACAGGCAACAAACAACAGGGATGTGCAGAAATTTGACTTTAAAAAATTTTCTCATCAGTGTTTGAGCAAATAGAACCAAACCTATTGTATTACCGTAAGTCAAAGTTTTTTATTTATCCAACAGACTCACAGAGAAATATAAAGTCCTCTGTTACTTATCTATTCTAAACCAGTTTCTCTGACTAAGCTGGTGGGTGGTTTTTGGTGATACTTCTAGACAGCCACCTTTTTACACCATGATGTGAGTTTAGAGCTGCTTGTTTCAACTGTCCATTTGATACACACACACTGAGACACACAACAAGGCATTAAATGAACCCGTAAAACGGTCACATGGACAGTTCTCTCAAAAAGGCATTCTTAAGAGACCATGCAGACATGAAGCAGAAGGACAGCGCATAAGCCAGACTTTATGTACATACAGACTGTATATTTTTAGTTAGTCTGACGCTTCAGAGTTAGTGAGATGTCAAATGGAAGTAGTTGTACCTAGGTGTTAAAACCTGCCCTGGAAAGACTCTGTCGTCACAGGATAACAAAGACCTTAAGAGAAGAAGTACATTTTCAGTCTGAAGCCCAGGCTGTGAGTTCACCAATTACTTATTCTTATTCATATGAACATGATGGAAATGTTTTACAAATGTTGGATACAATCAAACATCGGTATTGATCCCTTTCCTTTAATTGGAATCAGCCATTAAAGGAATAGTACACCCAAAACATGATTAGCCTTCATTTTCTACTCACCCCCATGCTGAACAACACTCTGGAGTACTTTTTTGATATCTCAAATGCATCTGGAGATCTGGGAGGCTTCTTGCTGTCTGCTGACATTCAAATAATGGAGGTCTATGGCGCCCGAGACAGAAAGGTCCATAAAAGTCCACAAAAAACGTGTCAATATTCCTCCATACTGCTCGTCCAATGTATTCCAAGTGTCCTGAGTGGGTAGCATCCAGAATTTACTCGAAACGAAGTCATTTAGAATGTTTTTAGAGCATAAACAGTAGTGTATAGGATTTCCTGAAAGCGCGCACATGCGCGATCACGACGCTACGGAAGCCGGCAGACCAAACCAGATGAAAGTGCGCATTCAGCTCGGCAAAGAACTCATGCTCTTCCTCAACACTGAAGTCCTCAGACATTTTTCTTTCGTTGTTTCTTTCTTTGCACAGGTAAACAGCACATTTCTTCTTCTACGCCTGCATTATTGGCAGAGCAGACGCTGAATGCGCACTTTCATCTGGTTTGGTCTGCCGGCTTCCGTAGCGTCGTGAACGCGCTTTTAGGAAATACTATACACTACTGTTTATGCTCTAAAAACATTCTAAATGACTTCGTTTCGAGTAAATTCTGGATGCTACCCATTCAGGACACTTGGAATACATTGGACGAGCAGTATGGAGGAATATTGACACGTTTTTTGTGGACTTTTATGGACCTTTCTGCCTCGGGCGCCATAGACCTCCATTATTTGAATGTCAGCAGACAGCAAGAAGCCTCCCAGATCTCCAGATGCATTTGAGATATCAAAAAAGTACTCCAGAGTGTTGTTCAGCATGGGGGTGAGTAGAAAATGAAGGCTAATCATGTTTTGGGTGTACTATTCCTTTAAGTGAAAAAAGTAAAAAGTAGGGCTTTGTTCACTGTTTGTCTTTTTGGTCCTGTTAAAAATAACGATTGACTAATGCTTAGATTGTCCATATGATCCACTATTATTACTAGTGTTTTATCACAAATATGGTCATAAAGTGTTTTATTTTTAGATTCTAACGTAGAAGTCATTGCACTAGAGATAAAACAGATAGATAGAAAGGTCCTTCAGTGTAAAAACAAAACAAAGCTTTTTAAGCAGGTTCTTTCTTTCTACTCTTCCACCTTTACCAACATTTCTAACATATTTCCTGTGTTTTCCTACATCCTTCCAGGTTTAAACACTCCACCATCTTCCTGGTCCCTAATATGCCATTTGAATATTTAAATTCAACAGCTCTGTTGCTCTGATTTCTGTGCTTAGGACATTCTTTAAGTGTCTGAAAGACACTTCAGTCCCCACATTCTTTAACTGACGCTGTCTCAGTTAAAGAATGTCATAAGCACAGAGTGAAGCTGGGGATTATCTACTCCCACCAACGCTGGAGCCACCAAACTATATGATCTCTCCCCACTCCTCTTCTTTCTGTACACAAACTACCTCACCTTAGTGGTTAACAGTTTGTGAAACTGCAAGTTTGCAGATGACATTGCTGCCATTGGTCTAATCTGAGAAAACGTTTAATCTGTTTACGAACAGGAGATGAACCGCCTGGTCATCTGATGCACTCAGAACCGTCTGAAGCTAAACCCACTAAAGATGGACTTCCAACAAATATGCCCTACACTGCATCCCCTTACTGTCCTCACAACACTGCTTTAAACCTAGGACCATTTCTGTTTCCTATGTCGGAACCACCCTAACTAAAAACCTGAGGTTGTTCTCACCCTAGACAGATTTTGGAAAAGATCGGCATAACAGGACGCTAATGGCAGACAGTTTCTTTCCCATAGCTGTCTCTATGTTGATCTCAATCATCATCTCATAGCTGGCGTCCTCAGATGATGTTAAAGAAACAATTAACCACTTAACGCCCATTGTTGCAAATATGCAACTAACCCTTTGTATTACGTACACAGCCAAGATAGCATGTGCGTTCCCCCAGTGCCACTTATTGCACATTCAGCGTTGCACCAGGGGCAGGGTAGAAATGGAGAAATTACCAATTCTATGGAGCAATTCAGAAAATATATACATTGATGTTGACTTAAAGACATTATTCTTTAAAAGTTGTGGTTTGTAATTGAAAAAAATATTTTACTAATAATAAAATTAATATTTTTATATTACTAAAGTTGGCTTTCCTGAGTTCAACTGTCAAAAGTTTGGTTGAAGGCGCATAATTTTCTTTTAAATCACAGCAGGGCCACTGATGTCAGGGATGGAAAACCGAAGTATAATTCCTTGTTTGTTTTCCCAAACTTGCCTGTATAGTTGATTCTAATTCTGATTGATATTATTTTACTTTTAAACAAAACATTTAACTTTAATGATTTATTCATAACTTACAGGATGGCAATGTGAACATCTATATGTAAGATGTTTTATGGTGGATTGGAATTGAAATGATGAACAACAAACTTGCAGATGATGTTATTTCTGATTTGCAATTCTTCTGCTATGAGTTAGGGATTTTGATTCCACAGTTTTATTCAGTTTTTAATTTTGTTGCTATTCTAGACTTTTCCTCCACTGCACTGTGGTCCATTTATCACATAGTTGAGAAAAACTTATCTGTTATTTATCATTGTCATCCATTGTGGTACTTACCAGCTGAATGTGAACATGTTTGGTCAAATAAATTATAGTTCATCTTATTTTTGGGAATGATGTGTTTACTCGGGTCAAATCTATCTCTTCTCCTTTTCTCTCTCCATACTTCCCACCCACTCTGGTGACTCCACCCTGCAGCAGATAAAAGCTCTGTCCACAAGGTGAGGGTCTCTTATTGGCACTTCTGCCAGGAGGGATTTTCACAAGCTGGTGGTTTCACTGTTAGCGTGATTGCAGTGATTATTTCTCATAAACAGACTCCTCAAAAAGGTAAGCTCCTCACCCCAATGAGCTCTTATTGTTTAGTCTGATTTATAGGCCACATTTAATTGGACTGCATGAAGGCTTGCTTAATTTATATTAACTCTACATTCATTCCATTACAACTTTTAGACAAAATTGTACATTTTTTTTCTTGCCAAAATTAAGTTTATGTTATGCTGGAGGAATATTTGCCAACGTGTGAAGGTGAAATTGTATTGCTTCTGCATTTACTTCATCTATTTATAGAGGAATTATCAATTTTATATAGCTACATTTAGCTTTTCACAGCTTTTTGTTTCTATATTTATAAAATCTTTTTTAAACAATGGTTTCACATATTTCAAAAATGTGACAATTAGCTGTGCAGCATCGAGTCTCCACGTCATCATGCAGAGGCCTAAGCAGATCCTCTAACACAGGCTGGAGTCCTTCAAGCTGCTGCATGCAAATCCACAGCTATATGCATCCTTGCAGGTGTCAGATAGAAAGAGAGAGAGAAAGGCAGACTGTGCTTAAAGGCAAATATTAATTCAGTCCTTAATACATGCACATGTGTAGAAAATTGAAGCCAAACTGACAGATAAATGCAATGGGGGCGAGAGAAGCAGTTTGGTGAGAAGAGGCTGCAGAGCAAACAGCGCCTCTAGCCTGCAGGAGCTCTTTCCCTTCAATCTGATAAGCTGTATGAAGCTCTCTTTCTTTGGCATCAAGTTTCTTAATGGTCAAGGCTACATGATTTCGTCATTATATGGTTAGATTCAAACTGAGGAAAAGCACCAACTTAGGCTTGATATCGATTAAAACAGACTATTACCAAGGGATTGTGATTGTAAAAGTACATATCATGTGAGATCATGGTTCTGTGACACTTGGCTCCTGACTGGATGCTTAAATTTGAACTAAAACTAAAATAACATTTATAATTGTAATACTTTAACAGGATTTTAAGCTCTTAGGGATAAATGGCTCTTTAGACTGTAAAGGTGTCTGACCAACTGCAAAGAGAAATAGATGACGCTTTTAGTAGAAATAAAAATAAGATAAACCATCTCTAGTGTTCACTATATTAGACAACTTTTCAGGAACATCTCCTGCATAGATGATTGTTAGTAGTGCTAATACCAGCCTCTCCGTGGAAGTTGTCACCATATACAGTGCCGCCTTCTGGTCTCACTATGTCATTTATGAAATATTTCTTGGCTGAATTTAAACATACATTAAAAACTTTTCATAATATAATAGGACTTTTCAGTCCTATTATTTATTACTATTTTCTTGCACATATTAAAATAATTCATAACTTCAATTAGTAACTGATTTGACTGCATTCATTTTCTGTTTTATGTTAAGTGGAAAGAAACTGTAACTTTTTTCTGTGATACCTGATGATTTATTATAGCTGATTATGAAAGAATTAAATGTAGTCTTAGCCCACACCCTACAATGACTAAATTAATCTGTCCTGGTAATTTCATGTTAATTTTTTTTTCTTCATTCTTGACGATTACTTTGCCTCATTGCATTAAAGCCTAATGTTTGTGTTGATCCAAGGGTGTGAAACCACCTGCAGACAATAGGAGCTTATAGTATTTGGTGATATTTTTCAGCAGTTCATAAGCTTAAAAATGGACTGTGTGCTTATATAACATTGCAACTGCCACATTTATGTTATTCAGAAAACAACCACAGCACAAAAGGACCTAATGAATGCCATGAAGACCAAGACCGATGGCATGGAAAGGATGGGGGGTGAAAGATGGGTAAACACTTAGCTCATTTAGCTGCACAGCTGTGGCACTGTGTGTGTAGGAGCGGTCTTCCAATAGTACGTGCAGAGTGGTTGTTTGACTGAGAAAGTTTGCAATGTGACTTTGGAAGGTGTTAATTTTACAAGCTGCCTTGTGGTAAAAGCTGCGTTCAGGGAGGCAAGGGGCTGCAAACGTTTTTCCCATTCCACTGAGTAACCACAATCATAGGAAACTTGAGATTTAGTGCAAGTGCTCTGAGCTTTAAATCTGACAAATGGTTGTTGGAGTGGAGAGGAACTCAAGGTGATTTGTATGACATCTTTAAGGGGTAGTTTAGGATTTCTGGAGAGAATTTCTATTAAAATATTTGTAGGTTTTGATTTCTTGTGCTATGAATTGATGACATATCACTTGATGTTTTCATTTTGCATACTTCCAAATCAGTTGGTCCCAGATACTGAAGCTAAGATTGAACAAAATGGTAATTCATACAGGGTGGCTGTGTCTAAACATCTGCCCTAAACCCTAAATCCCTCAATCACTGTATAGAGTGGGGACTATATATAGTGGACTTTATAGTGAACTCTGTTAACTGACAATTGGGACAAATGAGCACTACTTTTCGCTCCCCGTTGGTCACGTAACTCCGCCTCCCCGCACGGTGCCTGCGCCATCTTTGTTATTTATCGCAGCTGTTGGGTATCAACAGCAGTAGGCGACAGCGGGCCGCTGTGACAACAAACCCCATGATGCTTTGCGAGGAGAACAAAGCATTCTGGGATATATCTACCCATCTAATGACCATAGATGATCACTACTTTTGAAGGTGCATTGGGGGAAATTTCAACTCCACTACTTTTTTAATCCACTAGACATTCTGACACCATCTAAAATGGCATAACACTATATACTGCCCTATATAGTGATTAGGGGAGACCTTCGGACACACACGAAATGACGTTAGAAGGTTGTGCAGCACCTGAGATTCCTGCGTGAAACACATGCTGAGAACAGAACATGTTTTAATTTCAGAGAGATTGAGTGAGAAAAGAATCACTGCAGTGTACAAATGCAAACATTAACATAAACTGCTTTTTTTTTTTTTTTTGCTTTTTGCAGTTGCTTAATTTTAAATCAATTAGTCACCCAGACCAGACAGCATGTTCCTTTATTGGTCTCTATTTTAATAAAGAGCATTACAGAAGACAGCTCCCTTCCCTTTTTCATTTCTGCTGTAAATAACCATCTAATTGCAATGTGGCAGGGATTTCAATATTCATAAAAAATCTTTACATACATTTCTGAGTTTTTTTTTTTTTTAGAAAACCACAGTTTGATTGAGACAGAGGCTAACAGCTAGTCTGAGAGGTTTTGTGCCCTGAAAAGACTTAAAATACTGCTAATTTATGCTAATTGTTAATGCTAATTTATGAAGGATTAAACCATTGTCAGGTTTACATTTGGTAGCTGCACAGAGGTAAAGCAGTGATGGTAGAAGATGGTGCAGCACTCTTCAAATATAAAACAGGCTACAGTAGAGTACCCAAAATTTTAACTCAAGTAAGAGTAGGAAGTAGTCATCTACGAAATCACACAAGTAAGAGTGAAAAAGCACTGTATAAAAATGGCAAATCAAGCACTAAATAATTGTTGGCTCATAACATCTGCGTTAATGTTTAAAATGACAAATGCTGGTATTTTTAAAGTAATAAATAAATAGATAAACTTTTCCTTTCTTATTTTTCTTCTTTATTTTTAAAATTTTTTTTCAACATAAACTTCAATCAATCTTTACAGTGGGTAATGCAAACATTTAAGGAAAATATAAAGAATGACAATATCTACAGTATACAGTAATTTTCACCTGATCTCTTAATAACTCAAGTTACTATTGGTGGGTAGACTAACCAGAAGTTTGTTTCTAGTAAGGGTAGCGGTACTACAACATAATTATTACTCAAATAAATAAAAAATAAAAAGACTTTGGTTAAGTACAACGACTACAAAATATTTTTCTAAAAGTTACTCAAGTTAATATACATGTGTAAATTATAACTAGGTACTACCCAACTCTGGAAACATGTTCTTAAAACTAAACACATGTCTATTCTTTTCAGTTAGAATAGTCATCAGACATATAAAAGTAAAGCAGCAGTTTTACTTTGGAGCTTTAATTAGGCATTTCATCTGATCGGAAACATTCAATTTTTTCCCCAAGGAAAATCATTTATGGCTAAAAACCTCCTAGATCAGTTTCCTGTGAAAATATGTGTATGTTTCTACATAATAGCTCACTGGAACCGTGCCAATGATATAAGGATTAGAAGTTTAGGAAAACCTCTATGGATTTTTTTAAGCAGTCTCTTATCTTTTGCAATATTCTAACACCATACTATCTGAAGATGCAGAGAGAGACCTTTCCCATTGTTTCCATTATTTTTAACCACACAGAATAGCTTGAACTCTCTCTGAAATTGGATTTTAACTTCTTTATATAGTTGAGGTAAATATTACTCTCAGGTAATAAATGCATGTGCTGTTGTACATACACCCACACACACACACACACACACACACACCCACACACACCCACCCACACACACACACACACACACACACACACACACACACACACACACACACACACACACACACACACACACACACACACACACACACACACACACACACACACACACACACAGACAAAGCACAGAATCAGTACCCTCAAAAAGTAGCATCTCTGTGCTTCTCTGAATTCCTAAAACATTGCCCTTTTCTGTTTCCAAACATTTGGAAGTGACAAACCTTGCACTCTTCTGACCTCCTCTGAAATCTGAAATGCTGGTAGATGAGAAGGTTTCCAAAGCAAAGAGTGGAAATGGAGGTTAAGCACAGAGACAGGGAAGGGAAAAAAAAGGGTTGATCCTGCTGAGCGCTGCAGATTTAAGAGAGCAAATTCACAGAAAACAAATAGACAGGCAGCAAAGTCTGTCACACAGTAGGACAGAGTTCCTGGAGACACATGGAAGCCTAGCTTAATATTTCCATCTTGTACTGATCTGAGGAATGTGCTTTTCAGGGAGAATTTTACGCTCCACCGTGCTTGCTGTGTTTACACGGCTGTCACATTTATCACTAGAGAACTGACACTCTCGGGGTGTAAAGCGTGTGCTTTTGAATGCAAGCATGTGTGTACACGATCAATAGAAAGCCAAGACAACAAACACAGATGGATTTCTAGGAGTGAGGAATCTTTCTGCTCCCATTCTTCCTCAGTATCTGTGACTCCGTGATAAAACCACGTTAAGCTTGTTTAATATCTGTTTATTTTTTTAAGATGTGTTCGTTATACATTCCACATATTAATCTGAAACGATTTTGTTTCAGCATCTTAAGGTATGATGGAAGTTATCTTTAAAATTATGAAGTTTTGATCATATGCAATTATTTTAACCCTCCTTCCAGAATATTGAAATATTTGGCCATTTTCAACCTTCATAAGCTAGCATCGCTCACCCTGGATTTCCCGCTTTGTGATATCATCACAGCCACAACCAAAATAGCCCGGATTCATATGCTTCTGCACAGCTGATGAACAAACCTAGCTTTGCTATGGAATCAGTCTAAAACAGAGATCTGTTTATTATTATTATTCGTAATATTAATCATTATCATTTATTTATTCAATCAATACAAATGTCAAAATATAAGTCTACTAATCCTAAAAATCTTTGCAATATGTCACACATAATATTAATCAGGGAGGAATAATATGATCGCTGGATTGCTTTTTGGAAAGAAACACTATTTTAACTATTAGATCGGTCACTCTATACTTCCAGGATAAACATAGTCACAAGGTCATAGATCCTAATGGGGCAGCCAAGCTCCAAATATTTTTGTTTTATGATATAAAGATCTTTCTTTAAATACTTTTTTGTGGTTGTTTTTACTTATCTTCCTTATTCAGTTCTGTCTATCCACTTAATGCGTTGGTATATCCATGTGACATTGAAAAAAAAAGTAGTCCTTTTATGACTCTCTACCTCTGCTTTTTAATACATGTTAATAGTAATAATAATTTTTAAGAAAAATATATTTGTGCAATATCAACACTGGGACCAAACTAACTTTATGATTAGAACATTCAACTTACCTATACCAATAAGCACCTTGATATAGGAACTACTTCATATCATTCTTAAATGTTAAAAACCATTCAGGATGTAAATTAAAACAAAAGTTTTCTTGTATCCTTTGCAATCACAATAAAGGTTCTTCATTTATGATATACACTCCCCTAAATTCTGCAGAGGAAATGGTTCAGGGAAACTAATAACAGTAATCATTTTTTGAAATGCTATTTTTTATTCTGATCACAAAATCCCTGCATTTCAGACAGATTGGGTTCACTTTGAAGCACTACTGTAGAGGGAAAGTCACTGCATGATTATGTTAACGTGTTGTTCCAGCAAAGAAGTGTGGTTACATCTTTAAAAGCCCACAACAAAACCTCCGGGCTTTTAAGCATATCTGTTAATCCCTAAACTCCATTAAATTAAATTAATAATTCATAATCCATTAAATTAGCTTAATAAACAAAAAAGATCAAATGATTAATAATACAAAGAGAGTGATATAAAATTGGCAAAGTAAAGATGAGATGGATAGAAAAAAAAGCTTAGATTTTGAGTTGGGTTGCCCTTTTTCTGGTTTAATGCACTGAAGTTATGCACAGGTGTTTTGTACTGGCTCTGAGTTTTTTTTCATCCCACTATAGTATATGTATGTAGTATGTATGTTTTATTTATTTTAACCCTATACTGCACGCATTATGATGAAACAACTAAAATAGCTCTAAAATAACTATAATTAAAAAAAAAAACCCTAAAATATCAGGAAACATCTTTTGGTATTTATAAATCACAAAATGTTTGTTGATTTTTCTTGTCAGTCAGCCAAGGTGCTTGACATCTGCATTAAAGAAATCCAACTACAAATCCAACAGGAGACAAATAGTTCATAACTTACATAATCTAGATCTTTTGTTTATCTACAACACAATTTGTCCAGTTTCCATCTGGACTGAACCAGATGGATAAAACAAATAGCTGACTGTGTTCAAGTCTCTCTACTAAACTTTCAACCAGCCTGCTGTCTTTAACAATGAATCATATTAGTATCTATGTTGGGGTCTAAAAATTGATATGAGCCAAAAGGGAAGTCACAAAGAACAATGAGTTTGAGAAAAAGCCAGCAATGAATGAAATTTTTCCCCCATTACTTTGCTACTAGAGTAGTAAAGCTGATAAAATAAACGTCGGTCATTCCTGCTGCTCTGAGTAAATTAGTATCAGTCCATTAAAAAGTAAGTTGAAAGAGGAGCGAATGAACAATCAGAGAGCTTTAGAAAGGTTTAGAAATACAGTAGCGAGTACTGTGGATGAGGTTCGAAACTTTAAAATCAGACGTCAAAGGAGGTTTGTGTGGAAAAGTTGATTAAAATTCCATCAGAACAATACATGTCACCATGTTCACTCCCTATTCCCTGTTTCATTCGAATTTTATATACACTTTTAGTAATTTGCAATCATTTCTTGCAATGTGTTGTTTAATTTTGCTGTTATCTGCATCTCCAGTAGAAATATTATAAATATATTTGCTAAGAAAAACATCAATGTGCTTAAAGCTTTTTGTACCTGCTGTATGTGAATAGAAACAGAAGCTGTTTTCTGAACCCAGTGATTAAAGTGCTGCAAAAATCTATCAGATTGTTTTCAATACTTTAAAATCATTTACAAGCACATAGACACACAAAGAGACCCTACAGTCTATTTAGCCAACATTTAGAAGGCTAGGTTAATTCAAAAAGATTCCAGAGTACATTTTTTGTTGGTTTTTCAAGTAATTCAAGTATGAAGTAGTATTTTCAAGTAATGTAGATTCTTCTGGTTAAAACCAACTTTCTACTGTCTACATTAGCTGATAATGAGATATTCTCCTACACTGAGCTGTTCTCAAGCTTCTGGTGATTTTGACATAGCTGTGTGACTGTCTGACATAGCCTTTGAAGGAATGATCCTACTCTTTGTGCTTTTAGAAGCCAGACATACCAGGGAGAGCAGAGCAATAATACTTTTAGTCAACAATATACCTTTCAACAAATTGGGACATATACCTCGTGGCTGGAAGTGGTGGGTTCCCTCACTAGGACAGTTGGTTGTTGGATTTAACTGGTTGGAAAAGACTGAGCTCCATTCTGTGAAGCAGGATTTGAATTTGACCTGTTTGCTTTAATGCAAAGTAGTGTGAGTAGACTTTTTTGCAAATTGTAACCTACTGTTCACCTGTCTACACTCCTGTCTTAAAATGGATGAAGCAGTCAGCTGCTAAGATTATATGGATTATATGTTGCTCCTGTAAGAATGATGTAAAAATCAGCTTTAGACAGTCAGTAAGGTAACATACCTCAGATACACATCAGAAAGGTCTTTCTTTCTTTCTTTCTTTCTTTCTTTCTTTCTTTCTTTCTTTCTTTCTTTCTTTCTTTCTTTCTTTCTTTCTTTCTTTCTTTCTTTCTTTCTTTCTTTCTTTCTTTCTTTCTTTCTTTCTTTCTTTCTTTCTTTCTTTCTTTCTTTCTTTCTTTCTTTCTTTCTTCGTGTGCAGTGTTAACTTTTTGAGGAATATGGAGCTCCGATTGTTTCTTGTGAACTTTACTATCCCCCTTGTGTAAACTACTCAGCAAACATATACATGCTTACATGTTTCTTACACGTTTTTGAGGTTGCAGTTAATTAAAATGAATACAGACGGAGAGACTGCTTTGCTTCTGGCCTCTCTTTAAATTTCAGTTGGCTACAACCTCCAGCAACAACTAACCAGGATTTATATCAAGTAAACCTTCAAAGTTTTTTTCTTCCTTTGTATTGCGTATTGCCTATTTATAACATTTTTGCAAACTCTAATATAAAATTTCTGACTACCATAGCAAGTAACATGTGTAGTTGTTATAAATGTCCAGGAGAGGGAGACAGAGTGCTGTTCTATGTAAGGACTGCAAATGATGGACAATCTTTTTACATAAATGTGTGATCAAGCAGCTCTTTCGTATCTAATTATGTTATTTCTTTCTTCACAGGCTTTAGCCATGCCTCGCCTTCTTGGCCCCCTCCTTACTGTTCTACTTCAGCTTTTTGTCTTCCCATGTGTGACTGATGGGGCTTACTACGGACACAAGCAACACCCTCAGCCATACCAGCCAATGCAGCACCTTCAACACATAAACATGGGAAATAGAGGTTTTCCTCAACAACAGTACATTGGCAAGGAAGTGCCCTACATGCAATATCCACACTATAGGAAGGAGCTGCCCCAGATGCCATTGCTTAAGGGCAAAGAAAATCCCCGTAAAGGGGGGAACTACAATGGTGGTAAAGAAAAAGGTTAGAAATCTTTCTGAACACACTACAAAATCAGTTATGTGCATATAGCCTACATGGAGAAATTTTTAAAAATTAAAACATATAAAAAGTATTAACTTACATTGCATATTTGTACAGAGTATAATATATTTTTGTTTTAGAGGTGAGGTTGAAACCCTTCTATGCTTACCCTAGTCAGCTTACTGATATGGCCACTGAGAGTTGATGTAGAATTATTAGGCTACAAATTTTTTAACAGATGTTAACTTAATAGTGACTAAGTCCCTTAATATTGTGTAAACCAACCC
The DNA here is from genome assembly GCF_016077235.1 of Cyprinodon tularosa. Taxonomy (NCBI): domain Eukaryota; kingdom Metazoa; phylum Chordata; class Actinopteri; order Cyprinodontiformes; family Cyprinodontidae; genus Cyprinodon; species Cyprinodon tularosa. The sequence goes on along the minus strand of NW_024039155.1, from coordinate 799,793 downwards.
CTCATCTCTTTGTAAAAAGATCACCGCATGAGAGTTCCTCTTCATTGATAACTCAAGTAGATTCACAGTCAGTCACATAGTTGCTGTGTCTTCATAAAGGTGTTGTCATGCTTCATAAGAACAGAGAAATTAGTTCTCTCTTCTTGGCTGTTCTTGGAGTGTGTTGTTAACATGTGTTTGGGACAGAACCTTTGGTTGTATGGGGTCCAAGAAAAGATGTGTGATCAACCAGAAATGTGCTGTAGCTGTGGTTCTACATAGACTAAAGCTGCTATATGAGGAACCCTTAAAGGTTTTGAATAGTTTTGCATTTCATTTCTTGCTTTAAATATGAAATATCCTTGCTTGAAAGAACCCTTTTCTTCTTCTTGTCACCTCTGGAACAGATTTCTCTGTTCTTGTGATGTGTGTACATACTTTTAATCTAGGGATAGCAACCACAATCTAGAGAGAACACTTAGCATAGTCCAAAGTATAAAGATTATTTGGCACAAGACCCAGAACAACTCTGGACATCCTGATTGTTTATTCTCAGATTGGCCATAGGTGTTTTGGTCACATTAAAAGGCTTAACTATTCAATCATAATGAATTAATCATATTGAATTATACTATACTAACATGGTGCTCTTTCATGTAATCATTTCTAGTGTAAATATTTTTGCTGTATATTTTTTAGTATTTAATTTCTATATTTAACATCTGTACAACTGCTCACAGGTTTAACAATACCTAGTGCTGTGGAAGGAGTTCCTCAGGGAGAACAAGGCCCAGCTGGACCACCTGGACCTGTGGGACCTCCAGGACCTCCTGGACCTCCAGGGAATGGATTACCTGGCCCAGAGGGCCAACCTGGACCTCCAGGTCCACCAGGATTACCTGGAATGGGAAAACTAGGCTTGCCCGGACTGCCAGGAAAACCAGGTGTAAACGGTGAGCGTGGGCCTCAAGGGAAAATAGGACCAAGAGGGGAAGAGGGTCCTGATGGTCCACCAGGTCCACAGGGACCCCAAGGACCACCTGGGTTTCCTGGAATAGGTAAACCAGGGTTACAGGGATTACCGGGACAACCAGGTGTCAAAGGGGAACCGGGTCACAAAGGCCTGCCAGGTCTGCCGGGATTACCAGGACCAAAAGGAGACAAAGGGATGGGTCTGCCTGGACAGCCTGGTCACAAAGGACTTCCTGGGCCTCCTGGACCTGCTGGCCCAAGAGGGCTGCCAGGTCTTGGAAAACCAGGGTTAAATGGTTTACCTGGTCCACAAGGACCCCCAGGACATAAAGGATATCCTGGAGAAGCAGGCCCTCCCGGACCAGCTGGGGAAGGAGGGAAGCCTGGCCCACCAGGTCCACCTGGTCAAGGAAAGCCAGGTCAAAATGGTCTGCCTGGACAGCCAGGAAGGACAGGTGAGAAGGGCCTTCCAGGACCACCAGGTCTGCCAGGAAAGCCAGGTCTTCCAGGATTTGGCAAGCAAGGACTTCCAGGACCAAAAGGTGATAAAGGAATTGGTGCACCCGCAGGACCCCCAGGACCCAAAGGAGAAAAGGGTATTGGTGGAATACCTGGAATGCTTGGACTCCCTGGACCGAATGGTCCTCCAGGTCCTGCAGGACCAATTGGAGAACCTGGAAGTATAGGTGCACCTGGTCCTAAAGGAGATAGTGGAGATGAAGGACCAAGAGGGCGTGATGGGGCTAAGGGTGACCTTGGTCCTCAAGGACCACCTGGTAAGGATGGTCTACCTGGGGAACTTGGAGAACCAGGCCCAAGAGGTCCACCTGGATCAAGTGGTCCAAAAGGTGCGGATGGCCAGAAAGGTCTAGCTGGTATGCCTGGTCCCCCTGGAACTCCTGGTTTGAGAGGACATGCCGGATTACCTGGGGAAAGAGGTATTCAGGGACCTCAAGGAATCCCTGGAATAAATGGTGCAGTTGGACCCATTGGGCCTACTGGTCCCACAGGACCCAAAGGAGAAAGTGGTCCTCCTGGTCCACCAGGCATTGCAGACATTGGGAGTCCTGGCCTGCCTGGTCCTGTAGGAGCCCCAGGAAGAGAGGGACCGTCTGGACCCCCTGGACAACCAGGTCAACCTGGTCCACCTGGACCACCAGGACCACCCGGTGAACCCGTTTTTTCACCAGAAATGGCTGGAGTACTTTCTGAGATGGGTCCGGGACTAGATGGTGTTAAAGCTGGAAGTTATGATAAGAAGGGCAAATATGGTGGAGGCTGGGCTGAAGTAATGGGTTCCAGTGGCCTTGAAATGCCAGCATTTACTGCTGTAGCATCTACACCCTTTCCACCTGTGGGCAGCCCAGTTGTTTTTGATAAACTTTTGTACAATGGCCGCCAAAACTACAATCCCCAGACAGGAATTTTCACCTGTGACATTCCTGGCATTTATTACTTTGCCTACCACATTCACTGTAAGGGAGAAAATGTGTGGGTGGCTTTGATGAGAAACAGTGAGCCTGTGATGTATACCTATGATGAATATAAAAAGGGTTTCTTAGATCAAGCATCGGGAAGTGCAGTACTACCTCTTCAACCTGGGGACACTGTGTACATTCAGATGCCATCAGATCAGGCCTCTGGACTTTATGCTGGAGAGTATGTGCAGTCCTCCTTCTCTGGGTATTTGCTCTATCCAATGTAATACCCCATACTTCTGGAAGAGGGAGCAGATGCTTATTTTTGTGAAATAGTTGACCGTATATTAAATTAACTTAACTTAACTGGGCATTTTTTTAATGTTGAGTCAAAAATGATGCTATCATTAACAGAGGTTAAACTACAGTATTTTGTACTGTATTGTCTTAAAGTCATTCCAAATAGGTGACCTAAGACTTGTTTTCAATTTTGAGAGAGTTAAAAGAACCAAATAATTACAGCTTTATTTACTTCTAAGAAAATATCAACTGTCTCAAAACAATGCAATTGCTGTGACTTGTTATATGCTGACTGAAATACAGAAAGCTTTTGGAGTCTCATATCAACAGATAATAAGGCTCTCTGGTCACTACATTGTGCTACAGTAATGTCAAATTCAGCCTCACACAGTTTTCCAATTGGCCACTAACATCTTGACAGGAAAACGGTATCTATTTCTACACATATACATCGGGTCTTTTAAGGTATCAATGCTATAGAAAATATAAAATGGCCTCATGACAATGGCAGTACAGATCATATCACTATTTTGTAAGAATTGAGTTTTGAACGCTTTTTGTTTAGTTTGCAAATGTCTTAGTTTGGGAAAAAAACCAAAACTTGAGCATGGTAAATTTTAATAAGAAAATCATATGGGCCTACTTAATAAATTTTGAAAAGATGCGTGATAGAACTTCCTATGTTTTAAATAAATGTGTCCGTTTTTGTACTCCTGTGAAAAGCTGAAGACCAACATGACAAGCTTTTAAGAAATATTGACTACAAAAACACATGATACATGAAAAACAATATAATGTTATCCTTATTTTGAAGTGTTAATTGTTCATTTCTGAATCTGCTGCTGTGAAAAACAAATTAGTATACTTATTGATGCTCTGAACTATTAAGCCACTCTACATACTACATTAGATTAATTCAAAACATAAAAAAGGAAAATATGGTCACAAGCACCATACATTTATGCTGTCCTTGTTTGCTAGCATTTGCTACTGAGGTAAGGTACTTATTGTGTTGTTGTCAGGGATTACTTCAATAGAAAGTGCTTTTTAACTGTCAATCAGAAGACCCTTTTCTTCTGAGACACTTTAGTTGAACTAATTTATTTTGTCTAAATTCAATAAAATGAATGGTCATTTGTATTGCTTTTATTTAAGGGTTTTAATTGAAAAATTCACTGTTCAAAAGTGTTTTGCAGGACATGATTTCATATAAGAAGGATATCGTTTATGATCCATTTCCCATGTACTGAATGAATTATGATGTTAAAGTAAAAGAAGAAGAGCTTAAAGACGAGTAACCATGGTGACGATATTGTCTCTGTCATCAAAATGTTATTGTGTTAATGTTTAAAGTTTGCTATGAGTTTTTAAAAAAAATAAAGATTGTTAAGTAAAAAATTTATCTGAGATGTTCTTTTTTTTAAAGCTACAAGTGTTACATAAAGTATCAATGTAGTTGCTTATAGATATTGTTCAGTGAACCATGGGTAATATCAAAAGTAGTAGATTTTTCTGTTGGTGTACAGAAATAAAAGATGGCACTAAAAGTACTTTTCGTTCAATTTTTTTTCTATGCTGAACCCAAAATCACAACTGAAGTGCAAAGAATGAAGACAATATAAATATTATCCCGGACAAAAACAGCAAACTATTATTTAGATGTGTATTTAGATGTGTATTCACAGTTCTAGCGGTTGCTGTTGGGTAATGTACTGTCCTTCCAGGGTGCCACAAACTAGGTACACTATGCTCAATATAAACTTTTTTAGTCATAGCACCCAAAGTGTGATTTTGTGTGTTGCCTATCCCAGTCAGTGTGAAAAGACTCTCCATGTGATGCACTCTGTGAGAAATAAACACTAAAGTTGAGACTGAAGTATCATTAGGTATCAGAATATGCACTATATCATAGTGTTTATTCAGCACCTTTACTAATCTCTACCTCCAAATCTTTCTGATTAAAATGGGGGTTAGACCTCAATGACTAAAGTCCACAGAGATCCTATAAAACTACTTGGAAAATATTTATTATTTTCAGTATCTTTTCTATAATAGAATGCCTTCTAATTGACGGAGGCATAAGAGGCAAAGTTACTATCAAAGTTACAGTGCCTTACACCACCATAATTAATGTTTGATAATTAAGAGAGGTTTAAATGGGGTAATCTCAGAAAAAAAATTATTGAGAATGTTCTCAAAATTACTGTAGAACGTTTTTATATCTTAATTTAGCAGCTTTATCATCACAGTATTTCTTTGAAATAAAATACTGATGATCATTTTAATATCTTATTATTCTTAGTAATATATGTTTTTTTGTTTTTGCTGAGTAGACTTTTTAAGGGTGTTTTAGGGTTTTTTTAGGGCATGCACAAAAGAAGCATCATTGTCATGCATTTTTTCACATACAGCCCCCTTTGAGAAAAATTTCAATTTGTCAATAGGATCAACAAAAGGAAAAATAGCAAATAATAATAGAACAGACCTTTTTATAAAAACACCTCAGGAGATAGCATTAAAACAATTCTATATGCTTTTCCATAACAGGAACTTAATGTTGTTGAAATCTATGAACATGTTTATGACTGACTAACCAATTTAATATGATTCTGAGCCTTTTTAAAAGAATGATCATTGGAGCAACCATTCATATTCTCTCAAATAAAATACATTTTTGTGAAAAAGAAATGATTGTTATGGTGATTGAAAAAAAAAACAGCAAAGGACATCATACCAAAAAGGTTTGCATGTTTCCAGAAATATAATGTGAAGGGGAGCAGCATTCTGTGAAACACAATTGAACATCAAAAGTAAACTTAAACTATGTTTATATTAGAAGCCGTATGTTGTGGCCCAGCTTTTGATGACACAAATGAAGTGGAAATCAACAAAGGCCACAGATGAACCATGGACTAATTTTACCCAGGCAAATGAAAAAATGTTCCAGGTAAACTCCTTTAGTTTTCTCAGTTTTATTTCTCGTCAGACAAACAAGCAGAAAAAGACAAACATTTTCTCCATGTTTCTCTTGTGCTGGGTAAAAAAACCATAAGCCCACCCAGATTCATGCTGGTCCTACCATTGACAGCCTATTCGAAAAAATAATTCAGCCCAATTAATCATAACTAACAGAAAACAAAGGAACATGACTAAATAACCAAAAAAACATAATCTCATAACAGATTGTGCTAGATTATGCACAAAAACAAAAAACTTTTTAAATTATTAACAAAACAATATTGGTTCCTACACCGTGTTATATATGTTGCATATTTTATTTTATTGGAAATAGCATAACTGGATTTATTTAAACCATGGGAAAACAAAATAAACATAAAAAAAACTTAATGCAATGTCGCTGCTGGTGTCCTTCGATCAGAGATCAAAGACTGAACCGGCTGGGTTCAGAGGAGATGCTGATGCTGTGATCCGGATGTGCGCGTGCGCATTGCAGCGTGTCTCCCTTTTTCATCAGACGTTTTGTTTCATCAAATTATCCACCAAGCCCGTCCAGAGAGGTAAGTAAAAACGCTCCGATAAAACAAACGCGTTTAAAACTCAACCTTTAAGCACCGTTCAGGGGGCTAACTCCCAGCTAGTCCAGTATTTAATGCTGGTCCAGACAAATACAGGAAATAGCCAGAGCAGCTAATGCGCTAACCTGCTTCATAACACCCATATTATTATCGGCCCTTTAATGTTTATTACTAAGCAGCAGTTAATATATTTACATGCATATCTGCTATTGTACCGAGTTATAGATTAAACCTAACCTTAGACCCACCGTGTAATAACAGACGCTTTCTAAAGCTGTTGGAATCGTTTTTTGGGTATAAAAGTGAAACCAATAAATATATACACATATTCACTAGTATTATATATTTATATAACCAACATATTCAGTATCATTTATTTGGATATTTTGGGTCAGATTTGTATAAATCAAATTTGAATTTTGCTTTGATTTTTTTATGAAGTCTGAAAGGTTTGGCATCTATTTATATCTTTATTAAATAACCAAAATTCATCTAAACAAAATACAGAACCACCAACTGACTTTAATATAATCTTAATATTAAATCCAGAATAGTGACCACAGCAGGTGGGTGTAGCTTCCAGTGGTGGCTGGTGGAGTTTTCTCCAAGGGGGCTACAAAAGCAAAATAGATTAACACCAAAAACCAATCAAACTTATACTAATTTATCACATCAGTATATTTATATGAATGTCAACAACAAAAAACATTTTAAAAACACCTAATAAAAACAAAAAATAATTTCATGTACAGGTTTACCTTTTGAACATAAATCTTTCCCTTCTGAGGCTTTGTGAAGGCAAATCTGTGTTCTTCATGATCCAATATGGCGTCACAAACCTAAAAAAAATGTACCAGTTTAAAAACAGAGAAACTATTAGTCAGCTATATATTTTTTTTAATATATAAAAACTATTTATTTTCTGAGAATGTGTTTATTTAAGAGCAACTATGCAAATTAACAAACATCTAGGAAAAGTGCACTACATTATTCCATGGAAATCTCACATTGTTCATTCTTCTTTGCATTTTCTGAAAAGTTCTTTAAATCAGGGAAAGCAGAATAAAGCGTTGCACATGTACAACTTTTAACAAGAGTCAATGGGCAAACATTTTAGTGCCTATGGCGGCAATACTTTACCGATCCGAAGAAAAATGAAATGATGCTTTATTTGCACATCTAAAAAGTATATATAAATATATTTTGAAATATTTTAATTTTCTAATTTAATTTCAATTTGTTTTTTTATGACTTAATCAAGGTTATTGGGTGGGTTGGGTTGCGCCCTAGCGCCCTCTATTGGCCAGCCGCCACTGATAGCTTCTGCTTTGAACATCACAAGCACAAAGCAGTTTGAGAAGAGTTTAGTAAAGACACAAAACTACTGTTAAAAATTGCTATCCTCCTAAAATGACAAGACTGGAAAAGAAAAGCATTAACAGACAAGAGGCTCATGACATCTGTCTGTCTGTCTGTCTGTCTGTCTGTCTGTCTGTCTGTCTGTCTACTTATCTAATCTAATCAGTCTTTCCATGGATACAGGATTGTACGAAATGACGTCCCGTGTTGGCCTTAGAACAGTCAGTACAAATGGAACTGACTTCAAACACAGAGAGAAGGTGGCCCCAAAATACCAGATGAGGCAAGTGAACTGCTTCTTTGTCTAATATTTCCCTTTTTATATAGAAATAAAAGTCTTAATGTTGACTTTTTATGTTTCAGTGCTTCGCTGAAGTCAGAGGTGCGCAAGCTGAACTGGGTCCACCTTCTGATCTGGTTGCTGGTGGCTGCACAAGTGACTGTGAGCCATCTCAGCCTGGTGTCACATGACACAGTGTCCATACCTTATCAGTGGGAGTACCCCTACCTCCTCAGCATCATTCCACTGTTCTGCAGCAGTCTGTCAATCCCAAAGAACAACATCAGCTACCTGGTCATGTCTTTGATCAGTGCAGGGCTCTTCTCTGTGGCACCTCTCATTTATGGAGGCATGGAGATGTTTCCGTTAGCCCAGCAGCTCTATCGCCATGGAAAAGCTTACCGCTTCATTTTTGGCTTCTCCGCTGTGACTGTTATGTACGTCATAATGGTTGTTGCCATTCAAGTGCATGCATGGCAGATTTATTACATGAAAAAACTGTTAGATTCATGGTTTGATGCCACACAGGAAAAGAAGAAAAAGTGATTGTAAGAGAAATATTTGCTACTGTAAAATTTATGTTTTTTTTTTTTATAGATTATAGGTCTATTCATTTGGTCAAAAATGTCCCACAGCATAATATATTTAAGATAGTAGAAAAGCAGTCATTATTTAAAGCAGCTGCTTTGCTTGAATCTAATCTCAGCAATTACTAATGAAAACATTGCACCTGCTTCAATATTAAGCTGGCTTTGACTTTTTTTTTAAAGATAGAGACTACTCAGGTTACAATGATTAGTTGTAAGGTCATACTTACACTACAATAAAGACACATAATCTGTAAATGTATACAGTTTGTCCAATTTGATTATGTCATGTTATGTAAATTATGTATAATCATACAGTTGTTTTCAGTTAAAATCAGTCATTAAAGAAACAAATATAATCCTCTGAGCTTCTGTCTTCTAAGCATCCCCATGGTACTAGTTCGTTGTGTATGGTAACACATTTGGTTTTGGTAACATAGTTGACTTTATTCAAAAACAAAATGCTCGTTCTAAAATAAAAGGAAGCAAAATTTCCTATGCAGGAAACATGTCTCTTTGCTTGAGTGACTAGCATGAGTACAATTGAAAAGCATAAATATTCAGCATTTGATAAATTATCATAGTGACTTTATACAAAGAGTGAAGAACAGAAGAATATGGAGTTCTGGGACACTTCTTTGGATACTGGGAGAAATTAAAGTAAGCTTAGAAGAGATTTGAAAACAATAAATACAGTTTTTGCAGGTAATAGTTTGTTATTACCACAACAGTGCAGCTAACTCCAGACTGAAAATGTGTTTGACCATTTTGCGGGACATTTTATTCTACTTAACTGACATTGTAGATTTATTTTTGACTTTTATTGTGTGTGAATGGATTTTCCATTTACATTTATATCAAATCTGAATTTAATTAGATACCCAATTCCATTTCTTAACATATGATAGTTTCTTTTTAACCCTTTATAAGGCACTCAGTGAAATACATTGAAAATCAACGTGCAAGGCACCAGTGGTACCCACTGCTCCAATGAGCATTTACATTTTTACCTTTTTTTCTTAACTTGATAACTATTTTTTCAACTTAATTTACAGTACGTAATATATCATTCACAGGCTCATCTAAAAGCTCAAATACCAAAATGTACAGCCATGTAGCAGTATCTTTGCTGAATGGGTGGATATAGATCATGTGCTTCTAGACTTCACTGAGGGACGGGGGTGGGGGGAGACTACATTTGTAAGGTGCATGCAAGGGATTAGAAAGGCTAATTTGCCCTATAAAGGGTTAAGGGACAGTTTAACCTTAAGGAGTAATAACTGCTATTTAATTATATCTTTGTTTTTTTTTTTGTCTGATCTTAAAAAGATTTTAAATTTTGTCCTGGGAATGCTTTAATTGGTCTTTTAGAATGCAAACCTATATACTGGTTTGTTTAAACTGGCTGTGTGTGTATTTAATAACAATAAAGGAGGGGGGATCCCAAGGAGCAGTTCTTGTTTAATGGGAAATCCTAATACTTTGTGCAGCGGAGAGGATTATGCACAATTGCAAAGGATTTTATGTTGTTGAAGTAATTGACAATGAAATCATCTCTTTCAATGAAATGTAATTTGAGCCCGTCCATCCCTGCAATGAAGAGAGGAGTAGTCTATGGTTCAATGCTCTCCGTTCTGGACGCAGTGCGCATGCGCAGAGGGAGTGCCACGTACTGGCTGACGTTGACAGTCCGAGTGACACTTCCTAGTGCTGGTTCCTTGCTTAGCTAGGCCAGCTAACGAAGTAGAGTTTCACGATTTTGGGAAACCCTGTGAAACAAAGCGTGGTAAAGTCGTCTGATTCAGGTAACGTGTCATATTTGGTGGAATGTTTGGCTGTAATTATAAAGCATTTTCTGTGTTATCAGTCAGTCAATGAGCTTAGACTGTGTTGTTAGTGCTAGCTGGATAGGGTTTGGTTAGCTAGCTATGTAGCCGTAGCTATCCGCGCGAGACTGATTCATCAAAATTTCACTTTAAATTGCTCACATGTATAATGTTGAATCAAATTTAGACCGATATCACTCTTATTTATTGCAAATTATAAAAACTGACTGTTTTATCTATGTGTAATCCTGTTAAACGTATAGACGGATACAAAGTAGCTCTTCCCTGACGTTTGTTATAAACGAAAAATACATTAAAATGATCATATACTGGTTTATAGTGATATATAGAATTTCTAACGTATAACTTAACTTAGTTTGTTCAGGTTAAATAATTTCTATTGTAAACAGCTTCCAATCAAGTACTGAAGAGGCCTGGATTGTCAAACTTCACCGTTTAATGCGTTGTTTTATGCTAATTTTGGTGTTTTTTTGACGAAGCAAAGCAAGGATGCCTTTTGCCGACATCTTATTCGTTAAGTTTCCATAAATTTTTGGTCTGCAAAATGAGGGAATCAACCAGTTTCTTGCTGTCGCTATTTGTTCTGCCTGTGTGCTAAGCGTTAGCTACATAACAATCCTTAGCATCCAGCCAATTATTCATCTGTTCCAGGACAGCCAGAGCTGTGGGATTTTCTGCAAATAAATCCACAGGAGGGTTTTGTTCGGCTTAAATCCTCAGATGCAGAATATACAGAAAGATAAAAACTGACATATTAGATCACACTTGATGTTAACGAGGGATTGGCTAGATAGATTTCATATTTATCTTAATATTGGGTAGTTTTTCTTATTTGATGGAGATCAGAATCCTGCTGAAAAGTGTTAAAAAATATGTTTTTTTTTATGTTGGGGACAGGCTGTTCTTTTTAATTTTATGGGGTCAAATGCTGCTCTAAAAATACAAATACAGATTCACTACAGTAATGCAGTTGTACAGTTACAAAGTGCTTTATTCACTAATATTTTTAGGTCTATTAATCAGTAAATGTCATAGATGCTCTTGTTCAGTTGTCAGCAGTGATTAAAAATATACTATTAAAATATATTTTCTGTCATTTTCGTTTTATACTGTTCACTAGGGTTGGGAATTGAAAAGATTTTCACGATTCCGATTCCCTTTTCGATTCTATGAAACGATTAGATTCTTTATCGATTCTTTTTTCGATTCCAATTTGGGGGAAAAAGGAGAACAAACAGTTTGATTATCAGAATCAACTTTGTTTACTTAACTATTGCACAATCTTACAAACTCAACAAGATCAAGATGTCCACAGGAAATGTGAAACTGGAGTAACATCTGTGTTTAAATTAAAAATGAATACAAGAACAAACTTAATAACCAACAATGTCTAATAACAAATGATGGGATAATAACCTATTTTAAATAACAAAAAATACTAATTATAAAACAGTAGTAGGGAAAATTAACAGTTCTTTTGCAGAAAGATGAGCATATCTGCTTTTTCTGGAAGGATACAGGATCTTTCAGGGCTTATGGTGTCTCCAGCCGTGGAGAACACCCTCTCAGATGGGGTGCAGGAAGCCTGCACACAGAGGTAGTTTTCAGCCAGTCCAGATAGCAAGGGCAGCGTATCTTGCTTGTTCCACCACCACAGTGGCGCTATCCCTGCAGGGGATGGAGGGCAAGCTTTTATAGAGCTGGATTTCCTGATCTACCCTCTGGGCTAAGGAAAGACGGGGCTTTGATTCAAAAAGTGACCGCAGCTCGCTGTCTTCCTCCTCGAATAGTTATTTCCAAATTGCGTAACTTGCATAACTTGCGTAACTTACGTAACGTACGTAAAAAAAAGTGACGTAAGTCGTGCTCCCCAGAGCCGGCGCTCTAGGCTCTGGTGCTGCGGGAATCGAAAAAAGAATCGTTCAGCGAGCTGCCAAACGATGCCATGGAATCGGAAAATACGGAACCGGTTCTGAACAGGAACCGGTTTTCGATTCCCATCCCTACTGTTCACCATAACTTTCTTAGCAGCACTGTTTAGATCTGACATTAATATGTATTTAAATGCGTTATTAAAATCGAAGGAAATTAAAGGCAAAGTCTGAGAAGATCAGTTTTTTTTAATGAATTGTTTTTAAGAGGAATTTGTTTAGTTTATTAAAATAAGAATATGTATAATAGAGGTTTAGTTAGAAACAATAAAAGTAACCCTAATGATTTTATCAAATCATTATGACTGTTGTTATCGATGACAATGAGCGTTTTGGTCAAAGTCAACATGATTTGTTACAGCTGGTCACTATCTCTGCCACTTCACAGGCTGATGTTTGACCCTTAGACTCTTCAGTTTACTGAATTTCTTTGACAGTTTTACTACAATATGCCAAGCATATATATATATATATATATATATATATATATATATATATATATATATATAAAAACAAATTTAATCAGCCAAAATGACAAAAGCTAAACACAGGTTACCATTCCACTGAAACATATTTCAGTCCTACATGCTTCTTACTGCACTCACCTGCCTGACATGCTAACCTACTTTGCAGTTATTTCGGCTCCACATTTTTGGCCTATTATATAATCACACAGCAATTTTTGGAACGTCGTTGCACATAGAGAAAGAAGCGTTCACCAAACAGGTTTGAAATCAGGGTATAGTCTGCAAACACATTTTTTTTTTACAGGCAAATGAACGGCTGAATATAGAAATAATAGTTATGGCTAAATTTTACAATTATCTTTAATAGCTAGAAACTATAGTTAGATGGTTAGAAACAAGGTTTTGTTGGCTGATTTGTTGGTGTTACATTTGAAATGACCCCTTTTCTTTGATTTTAAGGCAGTGGGAGCAGTAGAGATCAGACGGCACCATGAACGGCCAGCTGGACCTGAGTGGCAAGCTGATCATCAAAGCCCAGCTGGGTGATGACATTAGACGCATCCCCATACACAATGAAGACATCACATATGATGAGCTCGTGCTGATGATGCAGCGCGTCTTCAGGGGAAAGTTGCAGAGTAACGATGAGGTTACCATCAAATACAAAGATGAAGGTGAATCATTTTCATTCCACACATGGAGGCCAATTTCACCCAAAGTTTGTATCTTTACCATAGCAGTGTGACAGTGTTGTTTTTGACACCATCTTAGATTTTGCCTTTGTTTTTATCCTCAGGACGAAAACTATTTTAAGTTTTAGTCACATTTTAGTCATTAATGTGATAGTTTTAATCCAGTTTTATTCGAGTAAAACTCAAAGTCTAGTTTTATCCAGTTTTATGTTGCACTTCAAAAAACAGCTAAACTTTAAAATTTTGAGTAACAACCGAATTCTTTACCAGACTGACAGCTCTTGCCTAGATACTACGATTGGTAGGTATAGAATGCTGCCATGCCAACATCGTTGCTGTTGGCAGAAAACCATGATTTATAGAATTCAAATAAACTTTTTAAGAATTAAAGCCCTACATTATACAAATTGTCTCACAGAAGTTGTGAAAATAGCAGACGTAGTTCAAGCCCTTTATGTTGGTTAATATAGCAGACAGACAAGCTGACAAAATGTACAATAAAGGATATACAAGGTTTTCATCCAAAAGCAAATACTTCCTGATTTACTATGAATTATGCATGACACACAGATCAATCTTCAGTACTCCAAAAAAGCGAAGAACAAAAACATTCTTCTTTTTACAATTTGGCAATTTTGTCTTTATTTCTAAGAATTTGCCCCTTGGTTACCACTGCTCAGGGGTCAAAGTATATTTAAATTCATAGGGGTATGATATAAAAAAATATGCACAGAGAAACTACATAATAGCCTTGTACTGGCATTGAAATCCGGACCGAAATTTGGAAAATATGTGAACTAAAATGTTTAAATGGAATAGAAAATCCCTTTATTGTCCCACAATGAAAAAATGGTGGTGGTACAGCAGCAAAAAGTGGTCAGACAAATGTGGGCCTTAAAAAGTGTATAAAAAAAACAAAATAAGGGACAGTATTAAAAAAACAAATAAAATACTGTACTGTAGAGTGTTTTTACAATATAAATGCTGTGCATCTGAGCAAACCATCGGTGTGGAGCGTAAAGCGCAGACTCAAAGCTAAGTGCGCGTAAAGACGCATTTCCGCACTAGCACAGCTGGAAGAGCAGAGTTGAGCTTGCAGTACCGGATCATTCCGGATTATTTTCACCCCTGTCGCTGCTGCTATGATTCATCTGTGGTCATGCAGAAAGTGCATCGCTGCACGCTGGGTGCGACCAAACCAGACGCAGCAGCACGACTGATTCTGCTTAGCTTATCTAACAGATTACAGCACAATGATGAGTTCTAAATGTCTGATAGATCACCTGCTAACATTTTTATTCGTTTTCACCCATTAACCAAAACTAACACCTTTGACTCGTCATGTTTGCATCATCTAAGATCCATGTTTAGCTCGTAAGTTCTCGTTATCATCATGGAAAAAAGGAGGATAATAAATTATAATTTCAGCTCGTTTTCTCTGTAAGTAATATAATTTTAATTTCACTTCTTTCTGTTTACAGATGATGACCTCATCACCATTTTTGACAGCTCTGACCTCTCATTTGCAATCCAGTGCAGTAGAATACTCAAACTGACATTATTTGGTGAGTTGTTTTTCCTGCTGCGTTTCTAAAAATTTTTTTTCCAGAAACTGAGCAGGTTTTCTAGCCACGGGACATTTCATCAGCCAGTCACCAGAGGGTGGCCGAGCATTTGTGTTCTCACAGCGAAACCTTAACTTTGAGCCGTTAAGATAAACTTGTTCTGCAGATTCAATTTCTTCGGGGAGGGGTTTCTACTCTGAATGCATAGATTATGTTTTTGAACTCAGGAAGGCCAACATAACCAAGGTTACACCCTAAAAAATAGAAACATGTCCATTCCATTTATTCTTCAGTCAGTTGACAATGGGAAGATCACGGATAAAAGTGGCCATTGTTTTTGAAAAAAACATTGACTTTGCATTCAGGGTAATTTTCTGCACACACAGAAACACTTTAAAACTGCTGACGGTCATAGGAGAGACTAATTCAGCAAACCAGCCTAACCATGTGGTTACTGAATGTTTTGTATTGCTGTGTGCAACATTAGTAAAATCAGTTTGTATTTTAAATTAGCAGATTATATAATACATTAAAACCAGACAGCGTTTCCCTGGAATCATCACTACTTAGTATATCAAGACGTTAAACAGGTTCACTAATGAGAGGTCTATAAGCTTAGATTTTTAACAGCAGTGTGGTTGGTCTGATTTCAACGCTGAGGTAGCGTCTGCCTGCTGCAGCACCTATACATGTTCACGGAGGGGGTGTGAGGAGTCCCTGACAATGCTTAGTGTTCTAAGTATAGATGTCTACTCATAACTGATAAAATAGCTTACTGTGCCATAGCACTAGCTGCAAACATTTGGTTATATTTTCATTTTTCATTTGGGGAGTGGCAGCCTAGTGGTTATGTCATTGTGCTTGGCTCCCAGAGGTTCTGATTTCAAGCCCCACTCCCACAGACTGCCACTGTGGGTCAGTGAGCAAGACTCTTAACCCCACACTGCTCCCCAGGGGCCGCACAATGGCAGTCCACTGCTTCCAAAGGGGATGGGTCAAACGCAGAGGGGAATTTCTCCAGTGAGAGATTAATGAGTTCAATTATTATTATTTTGTGTTGTGAGATATTACTGCTTTACAAACATGTTTCCCTTAAATTGAATTGCCTTTTAAATTAAGGTCACATCTCAGAGGGAGGGATTTGAAATAAGAGCTAGTTTTTGAAAATAATGGAAACTTAAGAGAGAAAACAAAATTGATTGTTTGTATTTAGTAGGAAAAAATCGGAGGTTTGATTTTTAAGCTTAATCGCTGAGTTATGGTTGAAGCTCCAAAGGTCTTTGCTTCTCTCACCACATTTTCTTACAGCTCTTTCTTCTCATTTGATATCCAACGCAGGCAAAAACTCAAAGATATTATTTTGTACGTTTATTTAACCAAAATCTAGGCCACGTTTTTTTTCTATAACAGAGCATATTTTTTTGCTGTAGATAATATCATCAACTGCTCACTAGAGGGCAGTACAGCTTTAGTTTTCTCACAGCTTGAAGCCTTTTCAGAATAAGCTGATCCACTGCCTGGTGACTCAATTTCTGGGGAATTTAACTGACATTAGCATTTTAAATTGATTTATTTTGCTTCTCACGAAGTCTGGCTAAGAATGTGGAGAATATGGCAACTCACTTGACGAATGGAAAATTTAAAGATTGGTTAAGCCATCGCATCTGATTTTTATTTATTTTTTTTTTTTATTTGGGCCTTCTTGGTTGGTTTACCTGCAGTGAATGGTCAGCCACGGCCTTTGGAATCCAGCCAAGTGAAGTACCTACGCAGGGAGCTCATTGAGCTCAGGAATAAAGTCAACAACCTTCTGGACAGCCTGGAGCCTCCTTCAGAGCCTGGAATGACTTCTGCAGCACCTCACAATGGTGAGCCTTTCACCCTAAGGTCCAACTTTTACACATTGCAGGTTTCTTTTGTTCTCTTTCCCTCTGGTAAGACTAGAAACTCCCCAAAAGTCGCTTTGTCTTGTTTTACACTCACTTAACCAAATTTGTGTCCCAAACAGACACTGGCGCCATACTGAGACAGTTTATAAAATGGTTAAAGGCTGTTTTCTTTTCTTTTTTTTTTTTTTTACCATGTCTGCAGCAGCTTTCTGCATTTCCTGCAGTCGATTGTTCTCTCCAGATTGATTGTGGTCTTGCTTAACCACATTTCTTCACAAGAGCAAAATAAGGCTCTTGTGGATCCACGTCAAAGATTTTATAAGAGTCTATTCTTGGTTTATTTTTGTAAATCTGATACTGACCACTGGTAGCTGTCTGTGTTTAAAACAGAAATTAAATGCTTTGTTGTGTAAAACAGTCATTAAGCTATATATATATATATATATATATATATATATATATATATATATATATATATATATATATAGGCCTTTGTCAGCGTTAATGTGCCGCGTTCATGACAGACTCTTATCGGGTGATTAAAAAAAGTATTGCCGTTAATCTATTCTAGCAGTTGGGTAGGGAGCTGGGTCTGTGCCAAGGATGATTTTCACCTTGATAGTTTAGTCCGGATGTATATCTGGTGACGAGAACAAATCAGTTTTCCAACCTGTGTAGGCGGACTGTGAAATTACCACATTGAACGTGACATGCTAACATGGATGCAGCTATAAGCACAGCTGTATCAGCAAAGCTAACCAATCTCCTCGCTCAGTGGATAGCTACAAGTCAAAATCTTAAGAAGACGAAATTACATGTGATTTTGGAAATATAAAAAAGTAAACCTTTTGTTTAAAATTTTTGAGGTAGCTTACATATATAATAAATGCCTTTGGCAAAATTCAAATTAGGGATTTAAATCTAGATTAATTCCAAGATTACAGTGAGAATAATCTTGATAGGAAAAAAAAATCTATATATATCTTCTACTTTCTGCAATAGCTCTTTTTAAGAAACTTGTGTGCCTTTGCTCTTAGAATCAGTGGATGGACGTGAAGGCAAAGTTATGACAGCAGATTCAACAGTGAAACAGGCTCCTCCAGTCAGCGCAGCCAGCATGTCGGCTTTTGACCCGTTAAAAAACCAGGATGAGGTCAACAAGAATGTCATTTCTGCTTTTGGCCTGAGCGAGGACCAGGCCCCAGGTATTGCTCTCTACTCAGCCTTTAATGGGTGGGATGTTTTCCTGCAAAGCATTCATTTTTCTCCATAAATTGCATCCATTTAGTTGCTCCCCCTGCTGTTGCCACAGAGGAGCGCTCAGGGACCCCTGACAGCATTGCTTCCTCCTCCTCTGCAGCACCTCAGCCAGGAGTGCCGCCTCAGCCACAGGGTCCCTATGCTGGGGTACAACAAGGGCCGCCAGCAGGAGTTGATGGTAAGAAACGGGACATCAAAGATTCTGCTGATAAACTAAGTTCATAAACGCATTTATATTTGTGCAAACTACTTTAGACATATTCCATAGTATTATTTGAAAATGGTATACATATGCCTGGTTAACATAAGCAGAAGAATAAGCTTTATGATTAGTCTGGAGGAATATTTGGTTCTTTTTGCAGAGTTTATAATCTCTTTGGATCGCCGACAATGCTTCAGCTCCGATTTAAGTATCTTTATTTTTAATTTTTTTCATGTGCTGAAGTTGCTTAATTGCTGTTTGTTTTAGAAAATTGATAGTTTTGGATCATAATAGTTTAGAGTTTGAAAAGTAAATCAAATAGTTCAGGGAAAGTAATTTCTGGATCCCGTTTTATCATTCTAGTTTGCATTGAAAATTTGTTCACAACTTTTTTTGTGAGCTGAGAAATTTCCATTGTAATCCCAAACAAATAATAAGCAGAAGTATCTAATGAGGCTACGTTACTAATAAGAAAGTTGCTCTCCCTGGTTTGTAAGCTTGGACTCTGACATGTTCGGTCCTCAAGCCAAAAACCTGATCATGATTAATAGTGGACTATGGTGTACGATGGGAGGGGGAGTATTTTCTCAGGTGTTTTTAATCTTTCTACTTAATATAAATTTTGCTCATGCTGCTGACATTAACAGCAAAGCATAGACGCTAAAATAAAGATGATTATGGCTTTTTTTAATCAAACAAGTGATTGAGACTGACTGGAGTCCCAGAACTTAACCTGGCTCACCATGATTGGGAGGAATATGAATTTAAATAAAGCCAACATTTCCCCCTATGATGTCAGCACAGAGTATTTTATTTTATTTTATTTTCCTCTGATACATTGAAAGCTGTGATTAGAATATATATATTTTTTCTAAATACGTCTCCAGGCCCAATACAGTAACGAGCAGTTTGTCCTTGTAGGTTTTATTCTCCTCAGATCCAAGGCTGCAGATGGTTGGCACACAAAGACAATAAACCCACCCCTGTTCAGACTGCTCTTTTACGCTGTGGTTTCTTCTCTTAACCCTCTTACTGCTCTCTGTGGTTGCCGTCTGACAGCCTTGAGGCAAATCAGAGCAGCCAGTCTGTGCACAAGTAAAATATATAGTAAAATATGAGACTTTGGATGCCAACAGAACACTTGCGCTAGCCAGAAGTTCACTTTAAATAGAAGCTTAGGCTGCTTGTTAACTCAAGAACGCTGTTAAAACAATTTGTGAACAACTGGTAAAAATGTTGCCCTTTGTTTTTTCTGGTCCTGATTGAACCGAGGAAAGGATTTCAATTTGGGCAAGAACGAAAAAGTAGACATTTCTTTATGAGACAGACAGATCTATGTTTGGACTGAACTAATCTTTTCAAAAAAGGATTTTGTTTCGATGACTCTTTCTGTATCCATGATTGGGTTTCTAAAGGGAAAAATGCCTTCTGTGAAATCATTGTTCTGACCCGTCTATCACTCCTTTATACCTGAAGTCATAATGGGCTCCAGATGATGGCAATGGCAGAAAAAAAATGTTTTCACACATGTGGCTTCTCTTAGAATAAAGATCACTGTGTTCATGTTCAAGTAGATGGGAGATGACGTCTTTGAAAGAGTTTTTAAAAGTTAATTTGGCAGCAGCAAACTCCAAGTATTTGTCTTTAGTGCAGAGCTTCGTGAGATCTTCAGACAATATATTGTAATATTCTTACCTTTGTTCTAACATTTATTAAATCCAAACCTGCGGGCCATTTGTGGCCCTCTGAATGGTTTCCTAATTCCAGCCCTAAAAGCACAGCTCACTGCTGCAGAGAGACACGTTTCATCTTTTAGGTTGATGTTTTCATTGATGAATAAAATCTTCAAATAAAAAAACAAAAAATAAGCAAATGGAATTAAAACTTTTTTACTAAAAAAACCTCTCTGTGTTAAAAACGCCCTGGATTAAAAGGCCATATATCATTTAAAATCAACTTAATTTTTTTTTAATAACTATTATAATTAGGGATGCACGATATTGGGATTTTGGCCGATATCCAATATGCCGATATTTTAAAACTCATGTAGCCGATAACCGATATCGATACTGATGTTAAAGCTGGACAAAAATAATTAGTCATTGAAAATAGCAGTTTTGTTGTCCATTTCTGACACTTGTGTCAATATATCAACATATAAAAATATGAAAAAATTTCGTGAATTTTCGGGGGATTTCGTAGCATAACGATGATGTATAGCAATATTTCATTAGTAAAAGATAAGAGAAAGATAAGATAAGAGATTAATATGGTGTTTTTAAATGGCAATATATCAGCATATGAAGACATTGTGATAATTTAATGTATCAATATTTTTTCCCTCGTCTCTAGAAGTTTTTAAGTCTGTAAAAAAGAAGTTTTTGAAGAAGAAAAAGTAGTATTTTTATTTTTATTTTTTGACTTTAGAAACTCAGAAGCTGATCAAATATCAGGTTAAATATCGGTGGGGTGGCCGATGTCCGATATTCAGTTAAAGGTCGATACAGGCCGATACCGATAGGGGGCCGATTATATTGTGCATCCCTAATTATAATGCTATTTTTTGTTTAAAGCAGAGAATGTTTTAAAAACTCTGCTGGAACAAAAAAAGATAACAATCAACCCCCAAAAAATGTTGTAGGCTATCTGTAATCCTTTTAAAATTGACGAAATGAGAACTACAAATAATGCACATTTTTATCATATCTCCCCTTTTCAAATATATTATTGAGCAGGAAAAAAATGGAAAGGAAAAACTATGATGTCACATTTATTTTATTTATTTCAAAAGAAACATACTCTCATGTATGTTAAACTACTTCTGCACATGGGTCATTTAACATTGCAAAACAAAAGCACACCTGCGCGAGAAACTAAGAAAATTGCCCTCCCCGTGCACCAGATCTTCCCACGCGTGCTCGGGTTTCTATCCAGCGGTCACACTCGAGGACGGCTGTGTTCTTGAAAGCATCTTTGCCCTCAGACTAATTTTGTTCTTGCACGAAGGAAAAACATATTTTGACAGTTTGGGTGGAGATGAAGCTCTTCTGTAAGCCTCCTCCTGATTGGGCCTTGCAGACACAGGAAGTAAGCCTGACACTTACGGGGCGACAGTGGCGTTGGATGTAGGAGTTTGCCCTGAAATCGAAAGATTGAAGATTCAAGCCCCGGCTCTGACTTTCAGTGTCGTTGTTTCCTTGGGCAAGACACTTAACCTGCACTGTCTACTGATGGTGGTCAGAGGGCCCGGTGGCGCCAGTGTACGGCAGCCCCGCTTCTGTCAGTGAGCCCCAGGGCAGCTGAGGCTACCATGTAGCTGAATGGGTGAATGACTGAATGTAGTGTAAAGAACTTTGGTCAAGTCTCCTGACATGCGTACCACAAACAGTGGCGAAGCCTCCACCACTCGTCTTCACCCGCTTCCAGCCGTTGTCTTCATTTATGGATGACGAGCTGTCAGTCAAGGGCTTCCTGACACTACTTCCTGTGTGATTGTGGCCCCGTCCACACGAAGTCAAAACGAACACGAAACGCTGATATTTTCCAAAACGTTCGCCGTAAAGACGGAGACGTAAAATAAATGTGAGCGTCCACACGAATGCATGAAAACGCTGCAAAATTTATGCCAGGCCTGTAAGTGGCGCTGTGGTGCCAAAGCAAAAATAAGCTACGAAATGTTGGGCATGCGAACTAATATTTATACACGGTTGCCCTGCGGGTCCATTTTCGTGGTTAAGTCAAATTCAGGTGCTGAACTATGTCGTCGATATTGCTCTGTTCTTCCTGGAGATATTCCAGAAGAAGAAGATTCTGTTGTAAGCCCGACAGCAGGGTGAGTAGCATTAGCAACGGCGCCATTGTTGTTGTGATACTGGTCGCGCATGCGTGTTTAGAGGCGACGCTATGACGCATGCGTGTAAAAAAAAATATGCGGTTAGAGCGTAAAGATGGAAACGCGAAAACGGCGTTTCGAAATCTTCCCACTCTGAAGGCTGAATAAAAAAAAGATTGTTTACAGACCCCCGAAACGCCGGCTTCGTGTGGATGAGAGGCTGGTTTGGTGAAAAATTTGTGCGTTTAGGCCAGGGTTCATCTTCGTGTGGACGGGGCCTAAGTCTGCAAAGCCCAAATAGGGAGGAGGTGATAGATGAACCATGCGCAGCAGTAGTTTACATACATGTAAGCGTGTTCATTTTGCTCACAGGTGTTTTGAAATAAATGTGACGCCATAGAAAACAAGCAAAAAGCAGCTGTAGTAGAGGTAAGGAGCCTCCACAGACAGTGCTCATTAGCCCCACCTAGTGCTGGAATTTTGCTAATTTCTTCTTTAATCATTGATCACGACTGATCTGATTTGACACACCTGGCAGCAATTGGCTTTCTACGCAGGTTTCTTATGAAATCATTATAGGAAAAAATATCTTTGCTTTGTTTTGCTTCTACGTATTTCAGTTAAAATATTTTATAGTTCTGGAAGAGGAACCAAATAATATCTGCAGGTCCATGCTTTGCCATAGCAGCAGTAGGAAACTGGCTATAAAATCTATTCCTATTTATTTCTGCTGGTTTTTATTTACTCCTGAACAGCAGAACATCTTTCGAAGAGCCTTTTTACATGGGGACTGTTTTCCATAACTTGGACATTTGGAAGCAGGATTGTGAACTCTTTTAGGACTAGCATTTGTTTGCCAATTTTTGCTTGTGTGTCACACACCTGAACAGTTGATGGAAAAAGTGATCAATTAGTATAGCAAGCAATGGATTGTGTGTTTCTTTCTAAATCTGAAATCACACAGCTGTTTTGTGTTTGAACAGGATTTGTTTTTGTCCTCTCTTGAATAAAAAAGTAAAAGATTAGAAATTCAGATGCTTACTTAAGATTTGAGCAGACCATCATACAGACATATCAGATATCTTCTGATCTTTTTAAAATAATTAGACAAACATATTTCAGGTCGTCTTTTTTTTCTGTTTTATATAAATACATTTTGAAAGCTTCTAAAGTGGAGAATCTGAGAAGTCTGCATGTTGCAATGCAAAGTAAGTTGAAGGCAGTCAGATTTAGGGTTTGAGCTAAAAAAAAATTGGGGCATAATGATCTTTCATTTATGTCACTTTTAATCCATCTGGGTGTGTAAATGAGGTTATATTGGTATTGGGTAGTAGGTAGCCAGTTTATTGTCAAAGTGTGTGTAATAACTGTGTAACAATGCCGTTTGCACCTGCATCTCCAGGTCAGGTGTATCAGCAGTACCAGGCTCCAGGTGGATACCCTCCACAGCAGCCAGGCGCACCGCCGCAGCAGCAGTACGGTATGCAGTACCCTGGTAAGATGGAAGACTTTAGAAAAAATCAGGCAGCTGCTGTTTTCACTTCATTTAACCCATTGAGAACACTAATGAGAACTCTTATTTTTTAGCTGGATATAGTTCTCAGCCTGGGGCTCCTCAGCCTGGCCCTCCACAGCCCCAGCAGCAGCAGCAGCAGTTTCAGAACTACCCTCCGCCCTCCTCTCAGGCTCCAGGCCCTGGTCCTGCCCCAACTCCTGGCTTCCAGACTGGGCAGCAACAGCAGCAGCCTCATCCATCTCAGGGAGCTCAACAATACCCACCAGGAGCCTTCCCTCCCCAAAACTATACCTCCCAGGGCTCCCAGCCTGCCAACTACAGCATGCCAGCTGGCTCCCAACCCGGCTCGGGGTTTCAAACCCGCCCGGGATTCACCCCGCCGCCAGGCACTGCCGTCACTCCCCCACCTGGCGCTGGTAACCCCTACGCTCGCAATCGCCCCCATTACGGCCAGGGCTACACTCAGCCCGGTCCCGGGTATCGGTAAAAGAAGGTTAGGGTGATACTAACAACACCCCCCCCCCCCCCCCCCCCCCCCTTCCACCCCATTATGTGGCTCCAACTGTTTAAGATGTGTGCAGGGAAAAGGTCTATTGCTCTGTGCTCCATACAAATATCAAGCCCAATTATTAAAGAAAAAAGACCGGCCGCCACTCTATCCCAGTCTGTTTGCTGTTGGTCCTCCCCTCTCTGTTTGGCCCTGATGTATGCTCCTCCTCCTGCCCTTTTGTGTCCATCATCGTGACAAAGCATCCCGTCTCTGCGCACACACTTCGGAGACCAAAACATGCCGTTGCACAAACTGTTTATCATCCTTTTCTTAATAAAGTGTTTTGCGATTGGGGTCGGAGTCGGTGATGAAGTTAACAGCTGTGAGCTTACTGTGTAGGACACTATCACAAAGAAACTCAGTTTTGTTTCTTTTTTTTTTTTCCTCTGTTTGATTAACTTCACCACCATGTTGGTATTAATATCTGTTCTCATTGGTTTTTACTAATATTATCAAATCAAATTCCTCTCAAGTGAGATTAGCTGTATATGTAAAAATGTTAACTTTTCCTTTTTTTTCTCTTGAATCTAATAAAGAATTAAGACCCAGTTTGATCTGTTTGTCTTTTCTTAATGTGCTCATTTATATCCTATGTTTTTGTTTTCCTAATCTTCTTTTTCTATGGTTTGTGAGTTGAAAAGAAGTTTGGTTTGGCTCGTCCGCTTCTCACTCTGCTGTGGAAAAACTGCAGTAATGCTGGTATTCCTGCTTTGTTTTCCTGCCTGTGGGTTGTGGTTGGCTGTGAGTTGTGACATGGGAGTATGTGGTTTGGCCTGCCATGAGGAACTGCCTAAATACATGAGGTTGTTAATAATTTAGAGGAGCGTAACGTCTCTTCTCGGCTGTTAACACATTTTTTATTTTCTATGCTGGAAAGAAGTAAACTCTTAATGTATGCATGTTTCCTTATAACATTGATTGTTCCTGTTTTTATATACAGACGCATCATGTTTATAACTTATGGTTATATAACTTTTTTTGGTCTGTTTGTAACTGTCCTGAGTGAACTTTCTTTTTTTTTTTTTAAGGTTAAAGTTAAAAACATTTATGAAATATTTCATGTCTCAAAATAAAATTATTAAATTTTATGGGGATGTATTAAATAGATCAATACAGAGAAACAATGAAATTGAAAGAAATGCTTTTTCTAAAAATGTTCAGTTTTACAAAACTATATACAGACACTGAATTGGATTGAACTGAATATTTACTGACCGATAAAGACTGAAGGAAACTGTTCAAGTTGAGATTTTTAATGGGGGTTATCTTGGATTTAGTTTTACATATGCATATATATATATACATATGTATACAGAAGAGCTATATGTGTATATATTTTATCTTTATCTTGTGTGGTTGGTTGTGTATATATATATAGGTGTATATCTACATATATATATATACCGTATATATATATATATATATATACACATATACACACACATATATATCTATATATATATATTCTTTGCACCACTAAGGGTATATATATATATATATATATATATATATATAGATATATATATATATAGATATAAGTATTTCTGATTCTGTATCCCAGTTAAAGGGACTGTCACAGATAAACCCCTAGTGGTGCAAAGAATGTGCATTTTCTGCTAGAGCTAAGGGTGACTGTTGCTCAGAAGCCAATCATCAGGTTGCTGGTTCAAGCCCCCACTGTCTGTGTCCGTTTCTTTGGGCAAGACACTTCACCTGCTTTATTTGCTGTTTGTGGTCACAGGACCTAATGGTGCTGATTGGATTGCAAGCTTCCTTCATTTTTCTTTAGAATAGAAATTCCTCCCACTGTTTTATTGTTTAATTGGTGTTTTGGTTCTTGTGAGAATTCCTTTCCTCAGTAGTGTGCACAAGGCCCCCTCCTCCTCACCATTGTGCAGTGCTGAGCAACAGGCTAAACCACTGTAGCCACCAAACTTCTTCTCTGGCCCCGTAGCATTTAATAAATATTAGTGTTTGAGATGTTTGGAGTAAAATTAACACCAATACTTAATATAACAGCACCACTAAAATCATTACTTGCTTTCTTTTAACGAGACTGATTATATGAAAGCAAAATATCACTTGTTTTAAAGTATTGCAGCCAAATAAGTTATACATTTGATCGATTCAACAACCATGTTTTGTTACACTATGGGTTCCAAAGTTGGGAACAAGCCCCCACTCAGATTGGCACATCATAATAACCTGAGATCATCTTCAGAAATACCTTTAAAAGCTTATTTGTGCAATAAATTAAAGGTTTGTTGGCAGTTGAAGCTGCTTCTGTTAATATGCTCCAGTACCGTATATTTCTATGGGTCGGGTCACCAGTCTCTTCTGCTGTTTAACATGTTGGTTGGAGGCAGATAAAAACCTCCATCTAAAACTGTCCCAAAGTAGTAACAATAAAGAAACCACAAACTGTAAATATAAAAATGAGGTTTATTGCTGGAGTCATAAACTGCACAATAAGCAAGTAAAATCAGTAAAGAAATGTATGAAGATTTTCAAGTTATTTACATTTCGTATATTTTATACAATTAACATTTACGAGCTACATAGATTTGACTCGTACTTGCCTTTAAAACAAAACAGAATAAAAATCTCAAACACTGCTACTGAACTTTGGCATTCCTACATTAGATTAAGTTCTGTTAAAGCGACAAAAAATGTACTAAACCAGAGAAACGTATCATATTTCACACCATATACATATCTGAACAGACGTTTAACAAGTGTGCAATCCGCAACTGATTTTAAACCCTCAGTGAATGCAGAAGCACCATTCTGGATGTGTGTATTTGCACTGCATATGTACTGTGAATGTTGCATTTTCTGTACCAACACACCACAAATCAGAGTTGGACGTGTGTTTCTCCTTTAGCATCAGGCGTCTGAATGAACGCACACTGTTCATTAACAAACCTTTGATAAATAATACAGAGTTAATACAGTTTGGGAGCCAGCTTCCCAACAGTATCGTTATGAGCACTGCATGCTGTTTTGGTTTTGTCTGGACCTACTGTCATCCACGTTGAAATTCTTTTTTCTTTCATAAATAGACAAATGTTGTTGGGTTTTTAGAGACCCAATGCTCCTCAGAATGTTCACACCTGAAAAGTTGCAGGGGAAAATCAAACACATGTAGAGGTCCAACAAGATGGGTTCGTTCCCATCATGCCCGAGCAGGCATCTCATCATTCTTCTTACGGCAGATAAATTCATCATCCAGGGGAAACGTTTGGCATATCTACCACTTTCCAGGTATGGGGGTGCCACACTCATACCAGCTGACGTACGTGACGTGAGACTTTCCTCCAATGTCTCCAAAGCTGACCGGTTCCTGTCTCAATGCTCTGAAGAACCCTAAAAAAACAAACATGGAGGAGATCAGCAGCTTCATTGCAAGAGATGACAGAATTAATTTCCTGTCAGATGATAATATGAGGTTTTATTTCATAAATTAAAATATAGATTCCTATGACGCTTTTGAAACCTTCAAGAAGGTATTGAAAATGAGTTTGTCTGTATTATTAATGTCTCTTTGTGTGATATATTCTGATCTTAAATGTGTTTTGAATTGCTGTAAATGGAGAATCATTATAACATAAATAAAAGCAACATCAATATGTGTCTATTCTATCTAAAGTGCTTTACTTAGTAAGCTGAGTTAAAGAAATAAACTGTAAGTTTGAATAATAAGTTTAAATTCAAATTATCTTGGTCATTAACTTATAAACTCTTTTTTTGGCTGGCATGATAGTAAAACAAACAACTTCAATCATATAACAAATGGACAAACATTCTAAAATCATAAAAAAAAAAAAAAAAAAAAAATCTACACATAAAGCCTGATTAACATTTGGATAAGTCTTCCCAAGCAGTTGCACATAATTTGCAATATATTTTTTATTAATCTGGCCTTGCTATGGACGGAGACATTGAGGTTCCAGTATCTCTGTCCGCAGTCATTAGAAACCATCAGCCATGGCTCTACCCTGGCTCATGCTGAATCTCCAGCATGGGAATTTGGCACCACTGGATGTTCAAACAAGACTGAATGGCTCCTCTCCTGTGGAACAAACTACCAGTTTTAGCCCGTAAGGCAGACGCCCTGTCTACTATTAACGGAAGTCATAAAACTTTCCTTTATGATAAAGCTTATTTAATCAGATGATATAATAATATGTTTTCCTGTTCTACAATCTAATGTTTTTGGAAGTGGTTTTGATTAATGTCTCTGTTTTAGGGTAGTGTAAGACTGATAGCTGAGGAGAGAGAAAGAAGACGGAATGAGAGTGGAGGAAAACTGGAACACTGATGGGAAGAACAGTTGAAGAGATGGAACAAAAATCTATTTAGAAGAGTAAAACAGAGAGCAGACAGAAGTCAGAAGAAGCCTAGAAAGGAATGGACCAGATGATTATATTGACTTTTTATCAAAGCTTAGGCTATCCCGAGCGGTCTCTATAATTATGCTGCTACAGACTTAGACTGCTGGAGGACATAGGGACCTCTTTTCATTATTTGCATTATTCTAAATATGTTCTTCCATTCTGCAGTAATTTTTAGTTAAATCTCTAATGTTGCAATATCTCTGCTTTAGCTTCATCTGGTCTGTTCCTGTTTGGCTGTGACTCCATCCTGGATAGAAATATCAGCTGTTTTCCTTTTATCAATGCCTTTGTTTATAGATGTTGGAGCTGTAGTGCTGTTTCTCTTACTGTGACTAACTGTATTATCTCTCTTTCATGCTCTGACATGGAAGCTGGCTCGGAGCTTGTCTGCCTAGCTGTGTGTTTCCTGGACGGGGCCGCCTGGGAAGCTGGTTGAGAGCTGCCTTTTGTATCTCTGCTTCTTTTTCTATGTCTGCTTCTCTCTCCTTGGACCCCAGTCGGCCTTGGCAGACTGGGGGTCAAGACCTGGAGGTTTCTTCCTGTTAAAAGGGAGTTTTCCTCTCCACTGTCCCTACAGGAAGCTTGGTGTGAAGGAATTGCTTTTGACTCAAAGAGTCGCTGCAATCAGCTGATTTTCCTTAGATAGAAAACTTTGAACCAATCTCACTGTATGATCTGGTTGAATTCTCGCTGTAAAGGGCTTTAAGATGATGTGTGTTGATTGGCGCTATATAAATAAACTGAATTGAACGATTCTAAAATGTTTTTGCCAAATATAAAAAAAGGTTAACATTTACGTAGCTTGTGGAATACCCTTACCACTGCCCACAATTCAAGCAAAGAGAAAATGGGTGAACTGTTCTCAAATGTTTGACTATGCAAGAGATCCAACTAATGAGAAATGATCACTACCAATTCTGCTAAGAGGATTAATAGACCTTTTATGGATTTTTAAAAAGAATCTACATACATTGGTTCGGGTCCTAATGCAATAAAGATGCAGGTTGATCTAAATTCTTAATGCACCATTTTTTTTTTATTGGAAAGACTTTGCCACCAGCAAGCAGTCAGTTTGTTAATAACCTGTAGCATTTCACAGCATTGAGATGATTTCAAAATACCTTGAATTTTCTGTCAAATGCTAATATCATGATGATCTAAGGTTTTGACTCGAACCATACCTTGCCTGCTTGGTAGCTGGTCAGCCATCATTTGGGTTCCAGTCCGACCATCCAGGAAGGAGTCAACAAATTGACAGTGGTCTTCACCAAACCCTGTCTGATCCCCGATGTTGTAAAACTTCCCTGCAATAGGAGGAAATTTTGTTCTCGAAAGCTGCTCCATTTTAATGCTGTTAAATGGTCAAGATTTAGCTCGCAATCTTTAATAACTTGTAATATTTACATTTGCTTGTTAGTTTTTCATGCTGTGGTTCAAATTCTAGTATGTCATTCATATCAGGTTCATGCTTCATATGTAAATACCATTGAGGGATTCACTCAGGTAGATCTTGTATCTCAAGGAGTTACAGAGCTGGATTCCCACAAATTTTCTGTACCAAGTCCTCTTTATGAACTGCTTTCCGTTACATTCAGAATAGGAATCGGCTTTAAATGGGAACTGAGTCCAGATGGCATCTTTTCCTGAGGGGGAAACCAAAAAGTTTTAATACATTACTTGAGGGAAAGTGGAGGATGCAGAGAGAAAGGAATGAAATATTCACCTGTGGCCTGTTCGCTAACACGAGGATCCGCTGCAAAGAAGAGTTTAGACCATCAGAAGGGTTAAAATAATTACTGTTACTACTACGTTCTGAATTACAAAGAAAATGTGTTCATTACAAAAAAAGAAGTAGTATAATGGATCAAAATGCTCAGATATTGTTTTTTTCTTTGAATTGAAAAAGCATCAGGCTTTATCTGATGTTCTTTTAGAGCTTGCCTGATTCTGTGTTGAAAGTGACAGGCTCACTGGATGGTCCTGCTCCAAGCTCATTTTTCGGTGTAACTTTGAATTCATAACTGAAATAAAACAAAATCAATGGCAAAAAGCAATTAAAAGAGTCATGTACAGGAATAAAAGTGATTTAGATATCCTAATATAAACTGTAAGTCTTTTTTAATCAGAAAACCATCCCTCTCTAGAGCTGGGAAGCATCAGATTTTAATGTCTTTGACAGATGAGCATGGGCTTACTCTTAAACCAGAGCACACAAAATCATATAAACACAAGAGATCGTTATTCCACATGCTGCTTTCAGATGTGTTGGCAAAGGGCTGCCGAGCAAACCAGCCCAACAGGGGAGGGTTCTGGTGAGTATCCAGAGATTCTAAGATATTCTTTAAATCTCAGTGACCCATTTAATCTCCACACATCTTTCCTCAGCTTTGGTGTCTGTGGGAAACATTGTCTGCGTGCAGGCATAATGCGGCGTACTGGAAAAAAAGCACACGGAAAGCTCTCTGGTGCCGTTTAATGGATTTCTCCTGTCTTTGTATTTTTTGACGATATGAAGCTAGAGGCAGTTCGACCAGATGATAGATGGACGTATGAGACATTCTGTAAAGTTTTTGCTGCAAACCTGCTGTCCGGTGTGAGATTCTCCACCGCTGTGTGTGTCTGGTTGGTGGTCAGGATGGAAACCTTCTGACCGTTTGGTCCTGTGGTTGTTGAAACCACCTCATATTCTAAATAAAAAAAAAAAAAGACAAAGAAACATTTTCTCTGTCAACATTTTTGAATTTCTTTATATAAAGTGATGACAATGTGAAGTATGAATATCAACATTTGTAGGCATTTGGACCCCAACAACCTAACTGCTGAATATAGCACCATTAAGCCCAAAGAACTGATAGAAACTAGTTCATCTGAATATGAAGAGTATGGAACAAAGGCAAATTTAACAAGATATGACCTTCCATTCAAAATATCTCAAGTGAATGTTTGTTACCTTAATAAATATGGCTGCTGTAGAAAATTTGAAAGAGGAAAGCCACTGTTGGGAAAAAGGCAATAAGAGGAAGGGGATGCAGAAAATATTTAAAAGACGGTGCTCTTCATAGATAAGAAGAACTCAATGAACACCCTGGCTGATGTGAAGTGCTATGTGTGGAGGGAAAGCAACTCTAAATATAGGTATACTCTGTATACATTGAAACATGGTGGTGGCAGCATCATTCTGTTGGGGTGTGTTATTAAAGGTATGGATGACAATCTTTTATTTCCGGGTGGATCATCTTAATAAGTGGTCCTCCTAATTGGCAATCATTCTGGTTATATGTTTACATAACGCCGTCCTACATGTTTGTCCCCAGTTAGCCATCTATTTATGCGCACGGTCACTTTCAGGCATATATCTGTAGTGAGCTTCGGTTTTCAGACAGTCATTGAAGCTCACCTTTCTCACCGCTTCTTTAAAAATGGCCGAGGGTCGTAAGAGAAAAAGTGTCTACGAAGTGTATGAGAAGAAAAGAAAGGCCTCAAAAAAGGTAGATATATCCCAGAATGCTTTGCTCTGAGAGCTCTCCTCGCAAAGCATTATGTCGCCATAGGATGTCGCTACCTGACAGCAGTGACTAATAACAAAGATGGCGCAGGCACCGTGCAGTGGAGGAGGAGTTATATGACCAATGGGGAGCAAAAAGCAGTGATCATCTGTCCGAACAGTAACCTAACTGAGTTTGCTATAAAGTCCACTATATAGTCCCCGCTCTATATAGTGATTGAGGGATTTTGGGGTTAGGGCGGACGTTCAGGCACAGTAAGCGTGTATGAACTATGAGAACAGCAACTTTTAAACAGAGCATGCATGAGGAGAAATGGGTTTATGCATACTGTCACATGTGTTTAATAGGTGTTCCCTCTTGGGAGCGGGTAAAGGGTTGTGCATGTTCTCGTCTCGTCGTCTCCCGCTTTATCCGGAACCGGGTCGCGGGGGCAGCAGGCTAAGCAGAGACTCCCAGCCTTCCCTCTCCGCAGACACCTCCTCCAGCTCTGTTGGGGGAAGCCCTAGGCGCTCCCAGGCCAGCCGAGAGACATAGTCTCTCCAGCGTGTCCTGGGTCGTCCCCTGGGCCTCCTCCCGGTGGGACATGCCTGGAACACCTCCCGAGGGAGGCGTCCAGGGGGCATCCGAAGAAGATGTCCGAGCCACCTCAACTGACTCCTCTCGATGTGGAGGAGAACCGGCTCTACACTGAGCCTCTCCCGAATGACCGAGCTCCTCACCCTATCTCTAAGGGAGAGCCCAGCCACCCTGCGGAGAAAGCTCATTTCAGCCGCTTGTATCCGGGATCTCGTTCTTTCGGTCATGATCCAAATTTCATGACCATAGGTGAGGGTAGGAACGTAGACCGACCGGTAAATTGAGAGCTTTGCCTTTTCGCTCAGCTCTCTCTTCACCAGGACAGACCGGTGCAGCGTCCGCATTATTGCAGCAGCCGCACCGATCCGTCTATCGATCTCCCGCTCCATTCTTCCCTCACTCGTGAACAGGACCCCAAGATACTTGAACTCCTCCACTTGAGGCAAGGACTCCCCTCCAACCCGAAGGGGACAAGCCACCTTTTTCCGGTCGAGAACCATGGCCTCGGATTTGGAGGAGCTGATTCTCATCCCGGCCGCTTCACACTCGGCTGCGAACCGCCCCAGCGCACGCTGTAGGTCTTGGCAGGAGGGAGCCAGCAGAACTACGTCATCCGCAAAAAGCAGGGACGAGATCCGCTGTTCCCCAAACCAGACCCCCTCCGGTCCTTGGCTGCACCTAGAAATCCTGTCCATAAAAGTTATGAACAGGACCGGTGACAGAGGGCAGCCCTGTCGGAGTCCAACATGCACCAGGAACAGGTCCGACTTAATGCCGGCAATGCGAACCAGACTCCTGCTCCGCTTGTACAGAGAACGGATGGCCCCTAATAAAGGGCCCCTGACTCCATACTCCTGGAGCACCCCCCACAGGGCAGCACGAGGGACACGGTCGAATGCCTTCTCCAAGTCCACAAAACACATGTGGACTGGTTGGGCAAACTCCCATGAACCCTCAAGCACCCTGCAGAGGGTGTAGAGCTGGTCCACCGTTCCACGGCCAGGACGAAAACCACACTGCTCCTCCTGCAGCCGAGGTTCGACAATCAGCCGGACTCTCCTCTCCAGCACCCTGGCATAGGCCTTTCCGGGGAGGCTGAGAAGTGTGATTCCCCGATAGTTGGAACACACCCTCCGGTCCCCCTTCTTGTGGAGGGGAACCACCACCCCAGTCTGCCAATCCAGGGGAACTGTCCCCGACCTCCACGCGATGTTGAAGAGACGTGTCAACCATGACAGCCCGACAACATCCAGAGCTCTGAGATATTCAGGTCGGATCTCGTCCACCCCCGAAGCCTTGCCACCGTGGAGTTTTTTGACTACCTCGGTGACTTCAGCCTGGGTGATGGACGAACCCAGCCCCAAGCACCTCGTCTCTTCTTCCCCCACGGAAGGCATGTCTGTCGGGTTGAGGAGATCCTCAAAGTATTCCTTCCACCGCCCGACAATATCCTCCTTCAAGGTCAGCAGCTCCCCACACCCACTAAAAACAGTGTTAGTGAAGCACTGCTTTCCCCTCCGGAGGCGCCGGACGGTTTGCCAGAATCGCTTTGAGGCCAACCGATAGTCTTTTTCCATGGCCTCTCCAAACTCCTCCCAGGCCCGAGATTTTGCCTCTGCAACCGCCCGGGCCGCGACACGCTTGGCCTCACGGTACCTGCTTGCTGCTTCAGAAGTCCCACAAGCCAGCCAGGCTTGATAGGACTCCTTCTTCAGCTTGACGGCATCCCTTACTATCGGTGTCCACCACCGGGTTCGGGGATTGCCACCACGACAGGCACCGCAAACCTTACGGCCACAGCTACGGGCAGCCGCATCGACAATAGAGGCAGAGAACACAGCCCATTCGGACTCCATGTCTCCAACCTCCCTCGGAACCTGAGAGAAGCTCTCCCGGAGGTGGGAGTTGAACACGTCTCTGACCGAGGGCTCCACCAGACGTTCCCAGCAGACCCTCACTACACGTTTGGGCCTGCCGAGTCTTTCAGGCTTCCTCCTCTTCCAGCGTATCCAACTCACCACCAGGTGGTGGTCGGTGGACAGCTCCGCCCCTCTCTTCACCCGAGTGTCCAAGACATGCGGCCGAAGATCAGAAGATACGACTACAAAGTCGATCATCGACCTTCGGCCTAGGGTGTCCTGGTGCCAAGTGCACCGATGGACATCCTTATGCCTGAACATGGTGTTCATTATGGACAATCCGTGACTTGCACAGAAGTCCAATAATGAGACACCACTCGGGTTCAGAGCTGGGGGCCCGTTCCTCCCGATCACGCCCCTCCAGGTGTCACTGTCGTTTCCCACGTGGGCGTTGAAGTCTCCCAGCAGAATGATGGAATCCCCGGGAGGGGCGCTTTCTAACACCCTCCCCAGGGATGCTAAGAAGGCCTGGTACTCCGTACTGCCGTTCGGCCCATAGGCCGAAACAACTGTCAGAGTCCTCCCTCCAACCCGAAGGCGAAGGGAGGCGACCCTCTCGTCTACCGGGGTGAACTCCAACACGAGACGGCTGAGCTGGGGGGAGACAAGCAGCCCCACCCCCGCCCTCCGCCTCTCCTCGCGGGTAACTCCAGAGTAGAAGAGAGTCCAGCCTCTCTCAAGGAGCTGGGTTCCAGAGCCCTGGCTGTGCGTAGAGGAGAGCCCAACTATTTCTAGCTGGTATCGCTCCACCTCCCGCACAAGCTCGGGCTCCTTCCCCCCCAGTGAGGTGACATTCCACGTCCCCAGAGCCAGTTCAAGCGCCCGCGGATCAGGTCGCCGAGGTCTCCGCCTCTGGCTGCCGCCCAATCCTCTTTGCACCGGTCCCTCATGGTTCCCCCTGCAGGTGGTGGGCCCACTAGGGGATGGCCTCGCGTCGCTCCTTCGGGCTGGGCCCGGCCGGGTCCCGCGAGGAAGAACCCGACCACCAGGCGCTCGCCGACGAACCCCAACCCCAGGCCTGGCTCCAGGGTGGGGTCCCGGCTCCGCCGTACCGGGCGACGTCACGTGCCTCGTTTGAGTCCTCGTCATAAGGGTTTTTGAACCGCTCTTCGTCTGACCTGTCACCCAGAGCCTGTTTGCCTTGGGAGACCCTTCCAGGGGCATTTAGCCCCCGACAACATAGCCTCTGGGATCACCCAGGCACTGAAACCCCTCCACCACGTTAAGGTGGCGGTTCAAGGAGGGGGTTGTGCATGTTGATTTTTCTTTAAAGTGGAGAGGGCAGGTCTTTAAAAAAGTAGTGTGAAAATCCTCTACAATACCTTTAAAGCAGGGAAAGGAATGCCGGTAAGAGTTGAGGAAAAGTTGGATGAAGTTAAAAACAGGGAAAGTTCCCCTGAACAGTGTTAGAACGGCCTATCGAGAAACTTTGGCAAGAATATTGATGTTCATAGACTCTCAGTCTAATTTACAGATTTTGAGCTACTTTACAACTACGGGTTGGCAACTATTTTTGCTGTAAAACGAGGTTCCTGCTCATTACCTCTGGTTTCATTATCAGTTTTCTCCCAGTCCAGAATAACGAAGGACGGGCAGCCCTCCACAGTAACCACAGTGAGGTTGGATGGTGCCATGCGAGGAGGACCAGTCACATTCACATCACTGCTTTCCTCATCAGGGAAGTAAGCCAGGGAGGATGTGATGGAGCACGGTTCGTCTGGCTTCTTATCCGTCTTGTAGATGACATGAGGAGCTACAGACAGAAACAGGAAGCATGTTAATGGTTTAATGCTGGTAGAGTTACAAGGCAATCCTAATGAAACCTTACCTATAAAGCGTTTCTTTCCCATGATGTCCACCTCTGATGCAGGCAGGGAGCTGAAGATGGAGGAGTTTTCATGTAGATCATAACGACTGCCTAAAAAGGAAACAACAGATGGGAGATGGGGTTAGATGGGCTCAGCCAGGAGTCCCTGGCAGCTCTTTGTGTCCTTTTATTTTACAGTCCTGGCCTTTCTCTACAACACTCCAGAGCAGCACCTGCTCTGGCCTATGTTCAGATCTTCAGTACTCACATTTGTCTTCCTTCTCTCTGTTGATCAAAACTATGCTTAAATATGCAAGCTTGACAATCTCTGGTTCATTGTCCAGTGCATGCAATGACTCATGTTAGTCGTTAAAAAGACTGTGTAGCTCTTACTGTTAACTGCTGGGGCCTCTGTGGTTGACTGCTGCCTGTGTTTAAGCTTTGGTTTGGGTGTGACTGGGTGGAATGACTTTAAGGTGGACTCTGTGTCTTCTTGTTTTAGATCCATTGGTTTATCTGAGGACAGGGAGCAGGAAGAGGAGAAAAGATCAGTTATTCTCCCACGTCATCTGACACACAGTCATGCATAGTTGTGATCCATCTGCTTTGGCTGTTTCCAGTTTGCAACTCTGGGACCTTTTCCTGGCTCTGGGGGGACAAAGGATAGGTTGTTGAGTCATGTCCTTCATGCACTTTAAGGAGGATACAGAAATGGCAGAAAATGTCTTCTGAAATTAAGGATTCCTAGAAGTATGAGGATCTGTAAGCAAAATGGCTAACAGGAACTAAGATCTATAAATAAATGCCCTTTTTTCAATCTGCATTTTTCACTAATTTGAAAACTCATTTTTGAGGAGGTAGTTTTCTCCTAAAGCATAGACATCGGAGGAAAAGTGGAATTTAAACATTTCAAAGAGTGAACGTAGGCAGGAATATCTATCAGTTCCTCTATGATCCTAAATCTAATTAGAGTTCAACAATTTATTTATCTATTTTTTTTGCTAGAAAACAGTTGAAAATACAAGAAAGACTTTTCTAGCTAAAACAAGAAGAGGTAAATTAAGGAAAAGGTGGAAGGAAAACCAAATAAGCTGTTGCTTGTAACAATGTTGTAATAATTTTTAATATGAGCAACACATAAGCCCCTTATTCTCCTCCCACCATGAAAACCAATCTTCAGGTCCTCACTTTAGATTAACACCTGGTGATCACCATCGTGTTCCAAGTCAATCCAAACAAAGCCTCTGACCATGAGAGGCTTTCAGCCCGGAGACTCAAAGAATGCTTGGAATCTTCGCTTCCAGCACCTTGTGGATTTTGGGTGAAAGCAAGGGTGGTTATTTTTACACCCTCGCCCACAGTTCAGTTGTATATTTGTTGAGATATCCAAGTTAATACTAATAAATGCTGTCAGTGTGAGTTACACTTCAGGTTCAAGTGCATATATATTTTCAATCACTGGAATTAATTATTTTGCTGCAATTTTATTGTACAGAGAGAACATGTAAGATAAAAAATACGTGATATTTTACCTCAGTGCATTTCAATATCTTTAAAAGGAAATTAAGAATAAATTAACAGAAATTTTTTAAATATATTTCTTGTGCTTTTTTTCTGACCTTATGGACTCTGTTTCACAAAGCAGCTAAAATATAATAAGGACCTAAGGTTACAGACCAGTGGCTATAATGTTGTAAAGGTTGTTGTGTGGTTTTTATTGGACCTGATTTCAATCTGGATCAGTTTCTGTTTGCTCATAAGGCAACGCATTTCTTAGAGGAAACAAGTTTTCATACTATACTAAATCCTTAAATACAGCACATTAAAACACCAGAATTTTAACTGTTTAGACATGTACAACCTGTTGCTCTAACCTTTATGAAAATTTCTTAATCTCTTTATCACAACAGGTGTTTTTAGTAATATAAAGTTAAGAAAGCTGGTTTTAACTTTTTTTTCTCTCAATAGATAGCTTATATCTTCTATTGTCTTCCCCGTTGATGGTAATAACATCTAATAAAACAGTAAAAGTAAGGTACGTTTTAAGCACATGTCACATTGCTCTGGTTATAGCAGAGCAGGTTTCTTGAACATTTATTGGAGCTCAACAACCAAAGAGTAATGACATGGAAGCATAAAGTATTGTTTCAGCACCACTTAAAATGCAAGGTCAGATTGTTGATCCAGTTCAGATCTTTAAATACCTGTAAACAGTAATCGACATTTCCCAACCTTTCTAGTAAAAACAGCAAATCAAGTTTCTCCAACACACACAAGACCTGTAATTCAAGACTATCAGCATCGCTAACATGGGAGGCAGCAACATGCTGTGGAGATGTGCAAAAAGCCAGTCACTGTTAAGGGAAAGACAGTAAAATACAGGGAAAAACTGAAATAAAGCAAATTAAAGATTATAAAAGGGATGAGAATGTGGAAGAGGGTCATCTTCCAGCAGGACAGTCAAAAGGTCCAAACATCTAGAGCTGCAAGGAAATGGCTTAGATCAAAGCATATTCAGGTGGCCCATTCAAAGTCAAGGCTTAAATACAACAGAGAATGACTTAATGATTAGTGGTCAGACACTCCAGTTCTAATGAGCTAAAGAGCCAAGGCAAATATTTGGGGCCTTTTTATGTGCATCTTACAGCTGTTTGCAGTGAAAAGCGGTTCAACAAAGTATTTAATTAATGCGTCACTTCACTTGGTAAAACTTTTAAAACAGTCTATCCTTTTCCTTCACGTGAACACTTTCTATAGTCAACATCCACATTAAAACACATTGTAGTTTTAACACAAAGAAATGTGGAAATATTCAAACAGTATCAGTACTTTGTGAGGCAGTGTTTAAAAACATGGAGGACCATTTGTCTAACACAGTGATCTACATCCTGCGGCTCTGGAGCCACAAGTGGCTCCTTATAATAACCAAAATGATAAAGAACCAACTATTATGTATTTTTTGAAAATAATACAACAAACAATGCCAATCTTTGATGCATTACCATGTCATTTAAATGGTATCTGATTAGCTGTTGTACGCTGTTTTCTGTCCCTCTCATCTTATGCAGGTGATTTTTTGTCTTTTCTCTCCTTTCTTCTCCTAATTTTCTATATCATCTTTCTCTCTTCTCTTCATCCTTGAGCCCTTCTGTCTTTCTCACCTCCCTTTTTTTTCTCTGTATCTTTTATCTGTATACAATTTTATTCAGTTCTATTCTTGGCCCAGGGTCTTTCTGCTTGGAGTTTGCATGTTCTCCCTCAGCATGCGTTGGTTCTCTCCAGGTAATCCGGCTTCCTCCCACAGTCCAAAAACATGACTGTTAGGTTAAATGGCTTCTCTAAATTCTCTTTAGGTTTGAGTGTGAATGGTTGTTTGTCTGGTTTTTCTCTGTGTAGCCCTGTGATGGAGTAGCAACCTGTCCAGGGTGTACCCCACCTTAGAGTCCTGCACGGGTCGAGTTTTACCAACCCGCATCCGCCCGAACCCATAAGGGTGACTACCAAACCCTACCCGTCACCCGCGGATATCTTCAATTCAAATCCGAACCCGACCCGACCCGACCCGTTGATATTTAACCCGCAACCCGACCCGTTAACACATCAAGTAATAGGCTATAGTACGCTGCGCTGCAGAACAGCGCCATCAACACTGCAGCAGACGTGTATGCACTGACTGTGGCCTTTTTGGAGGGAAGCCCACACTGCTGGCAGGGCTTTAAGCTACAACAAGGGTGACCCCAGTGCCTGATTAATATAACATTTCTGATGTCCATAACAACACACACGCATAAAAAAAAAATCACCAACTACCCGCCCGCACTAAAAAAATATCCACCCAACCCCGTACCCGTTTATTTTTATTTATGTATTTTTCACCTGCAAAAGAGCATTTTAGCGGGTGACCCATCGGGGACCCGCGGGTACCCGACCCGTTGCAGGACTCTACCCGACCTCTCGCCCGTTAACAGCTGGAGATAGGCACCAGCACCCCTCGTTACCCCACTTGGGATAAAGCATGATGGAAAATGAATCGATGGATTCTTGCAAATAACGTCCTTTAAAAGAAAACCAAGTTTCCCCTTTATAAAACAATTTATATTTTGCCTTATTTCAAAACCTAAACACACAAATAAAATGGTAACAGATTTGGCATATGTTTTTGATCAAGAATAAAATGTTATAAACGTCATGTTATTTACAGCTTTACATGACTTATATTCAGCTGGATTCAGGGCAAATGGCTTGTTGGATTTTAAAGGTTGCAGCCTGTTGACTTGTAACATGAAACTTAAGAGAAAATTCGATCTAGAAGATTCCTATCAGCTTCACCTGGACCACCTGCGATTTTCCTTGGTCAAGCTTCAGCTAATCAACATTGGGACCATCCCTCTATCAAAGCAAATTATCTTTCAAGATCCCCTTCATCTAGCTCATGGACCAGCTCCCCTCCTGCATGTCAGTGAACTTTCACCCACCTCCTCCCTCACTCTCAGACTATTCTCAGTCCCACTCAGTCTCTGGCTTATTCCGCCACCAGTGTCCAAGGCACGGGTGGAAGACTACTCTGATCCATTTCCTAGCATACTATTCCAAGTGAATGTCGATTCACAGCACCAAAGTTTTCAGCCGGGGCCCGAGCTCCAAAGAACTTATTTAATTAATCTTAATAAAACCATTTTAATTGCACCTTTTCTCTGTGTGACTCTCTCTAGGTTGAAATTGGTAACAGCGCCCCCTTCAACCCTACATGGATGAAGGGGCCAAATAAATTCAACATATCAACCAACTGGATGCATTGTGAAAAAGTATTCTCATTATAGATGCTTTTACAACATACAGTCTGTCGACTGCACTGGATCTCTTTTTACATGCTTTCTCTCTGTACTCTGCATGGGACTGTGAGCTTAAAATGAAAAACAAAAACAAACAAAAAATGCACTTTTTTTTGGAGCCCTCACCATGATCACTCGTTTTCCCCACCAGGTTTGGTGTCTTGTTGCCAGGAACAGGGGGTCGCTGAACTGCAGGAAATTGTTGGAAAGAAGAGCCTGTTTGAGACTAAACCCACAAAGGAAACATAGCAACAGATGGCCAACACTGAGAATCTGAAAACAAGTGTTAAAGTTTTAAAAGTGCAATAATTATTAAGGAATGTCAGTTTTAAGGGAAAAGGGAAGGACATTTAGACAGGAAAAAGGCTTCAGGGGATACTGGAAAACTAAAGTGTACAAGAAACAGAAGCGGCAAAGAAGCAGACGCAGCATAGGTTAAAAATGCTATGAAGTTACTTTGTTTTAAAAAATGGCAGAGCATCATTATAACCTTTAACTCATTTAAACTCACTTAGACAAATAAATGATAAAATA
This sequence comes from Cyprinodon tularosa, assembly GCF_016077235.1. Taxonomy (NCBI): domain Eukaryota; kingdom Metazoa; phylum Chordata; class Actinopteri; order Cyprinodontiformes; family Cyprinodontidae; genus Cyprinodon; species Cyprinodon tularosa. Next base: position 758,040 of record NW_024039155.1, on the reverse strand, counting down.
GAGCTAAAGGGGATTATAAAAACAAGGGGGAATTAAAAACAGGCCTACTGCCAAAGAAAAATAAAAATAAAAACATTGGCCTCATGAAACACAATAAATCATTGTTTTTAAAAGAGCAAAATAATACCAAATTAATCACAAACTCAGAAGAGGCCATGAGCCTCAGGGGTGCTTGATGGTTAAATATTACAGTATATCTAAATTAGTTAAAGATACAGTTTCCTTCCAGAGCATGCACTCCCTTTTTCATTTTCTATCTTTGAGAATTGATAAATGCCATTAATTTGACAAGATACAACAACGCGCTAGGTTTTGAGGCCACTACATATTTTTCTTGGATGTGTTTCCTTTTTTTTCTGTAGCTGACTGCCAAGATGAAAAGTTTAAAAAACATTAATAAAAGCTGAGCATTAGCTGCCAGCTTTCAGTTGAAGGCAAACAGCTGCTCGCATATGAAGTCCAGTTGTAAAGTCAGGCTGCGATTTGCAAGATGTCTCAGAAAAAAATTAAGAAATACAACAAAATCAGCAGAACCCAAAAGTAGGCTCTTTGATGATAAAATAGGATGCCAATTATACATCTGTATAGAATTTGATAATACCTGATGGATATACTCTTTGCAGAAAGGATAATTGTGCAGTCCCTCTGTAATAGTGGACTGGACCTGTGATTTCTCAAAGACTTTAGGTTTAGACACAAAAAACAGTGGTGTGAGCTCTGGTTTCTCTCAGAACTACTTATTTTCTGGTAAGACCAACGATACACGTCTAGTCAAAACAAAGATTAGGGGTCTACTGCTCTTGCAAAAACAAAAATATAGAAACCCACCACTGCGCCAAAATGGGCAATTCAAAGTTGGCCACATGGACAGTTATGTATTGCTGCATATTGATACTTAGGAGGCATCGGAGGATCATGGGATAGAAAGAATTAAGGACAAAACAACCCTACTTTTCGTATAGACAGCACTAGTAGATGGATGAATAAATTCAACGCACTTTAAGGAGGCAAAAAAAAAAAAAGGATCAAGAACAAATTAGATTAGTTCTAGTATCAGGGCAGAACAGGATGCTATCAGCACTAAAAATGAACAGAATACAGAAGCACAGAAGATTCAGGGGGACTAAGGAACTGAAAGTTGTAGGATTACATTTGCCAAATGCAGAGTTTCTAAATGCAATTCCTAATGAGCATTTTAAAAGCCGTATTTAAAAAAAGTCTGGTTGATAAGATGGAGAAAAGCATAAATTGTTCAAAGATATTAACAATATAGGGTACCCTGACTTTTAGCATATAAACAGTTGCTTATATGTGCAGGACTTACAGGCACAGCCACTTTTTTGCTTTCTGTAGAACTGCTTCAAGGGAGCCTTTCGACTCCTTGAAGACCTCTGAAACTGTCCAAGTTTCCAGCAATAACACACACCAGCTGTGATTCCACTCGTGACTGAAACACAATCTCTTTGTGCAGCTCCAAACCGTTTTAGGTAAGGCGTAACCGTTAACACAATCTCCACCGATGTCATTTGCATTTCAAGCTAAGATGAATTAAATAAGAGTAATTACCTGGGCCTGTCTGGCAGAATAAGAACTATATGATTGATCAAATAAAGGATGATTCCAACAAAGCACTGTAAAAGCTTTCAGATTCATTAAAACAAAGTGGCTAAATGTGCAAATGACCAGTACATTGGCAACATGCAGAAGGTCAGTTAAGCTTATAAAATGCATTTCTATTTGCTAAATAGGCAGCTTTAGAAACAAACTGTGTTAGTATGTTTGTTTTTAAGTCAGAAGTTCACATACATTTCCTTAATTAGTAGAATTGGGTTTAAAACTGTGATTCTTTAGGTTAACTTGCAGTAGTAATAATAGTGCACAATTGTTTTCTTTTGTGAGGTTACCACAAAAGCAAAGTACTAAAAAGAAGTCCACAAAATGTAGTTAAAACCCTTCAGCTGATCCAAAATGCTGCAGCCAGAGTTCTGATGAAAATTAAAAAGAGAGATCATATTTCTCCTGTCTTGGTTTTCTTTCACTGGCTTCCTATTAAATCCAGAATAGAATTTAAAATCCTCCTGCTCATGTATAAAACCCTGAATAACCCAGCCCCATCTTATATCAGTGATCCGATTGTTCCTTATGTATCTAACAGAGCACTTTGCTCTCCATCTGCAGGTTTTTAGAAGTTCTAAAAGTAGAATGAAAGGCAGATCTTTTATTTATCAGCCTCCTCTCCTCTGGAACCAATTACCAGTTTTGCTCTGTGAGGCAGACACCCTGTCTACTTTTAGGACTAGACTTAAAACCTTCCTTTTTGATAAAGTGTATAGTAAAAAAAATAAATAGTGATGTTTACTTAGTTTTTGGGTGAGAAGAGAAGTAGGAGGAGGTAGAGTGAACCCCCTCATCCAGCGGGGGATAACTAAGTAATTAAATAGTTAGCTTATCTTAATCTACTTTCTCTATTTATGCTGCTATACCTTTAGACTGCTGGATGACCTAGGCACCACTTTTCCTCATTGTGCTTCATTCAATCTTTGTTCTCCCACTCTGCACTATTTGTTAGTTTGTCCACCCAAACTTTATGTGTAGTCACAGTAGCTTCATCCGGTCTGTTCATATTTGACTGCGACTCCATCCTGGGTTGAAAAATCAGCAGATCTGCTTCCATCAACAGATGGAATCAGATGTTGGAGTAGGGCCTAATTTTTCAATGCAGTCCTGTTTTTTTGTATGCGCTCTCTTTCATCCTTTGACATGAGAATTCGCTCAGAGCTCATCTGCCTGATGTGTTTTTCTTGGAGTGGACCACCAGTGGCTAGTTAACATTTACCTTTTGCATATCTGCTTCATTTGTAAGTCTGCCCTATCTCCTTAAACCCTAGGCGGTGTCGACAGAAAGCTGCTCACACTGAGCCTGGTTCTGATGGAGGCTTCCTTACGTTAAAATGGAGTTTCTCCTCTCCATTGTTGATGCATGAATGCTTGGTGGGGGGATTGCTGAAGAGTCAATGGCAAAATTCAAGCGAAAATCATCACTGCAAGCTCGTCCAGAAGGAGCATGTCTTTCAAGTCAATAACTTAATGCACTCAACTGGTTTTCCTTGATAGAGACTTAACCAAACTGACTACATTGTCTCTGTAAAGTACCTAGAGATGATGTGTTGTGAATTGGGAATTGGGGCTATATAAACTGATTTGAATTAAATAGTTATCTTACTGTATGTAAAGGTCTTAATTTGATGTTGATTGTAGATAAAAAAAAAGATCTCTCTAATTATCTGGCTTTTAGAAAATAGATAAGGTGTTTGTACTTCTAAAAGAGGAAATATTGCGCTTTCTTTTTGTAATATTTGGTTTCAGTTGAAATTATGCATGGTTTCAGTCAGCAGCAGGCAGTAATAGTAGCAACGACATATACATAAAACGTGATTTTAAACACAGAGCAAAGCAAGAGCAAGCTGCCACAAAAGCACAGATCAGTGTGACCCTCTGTGACAGAATAGAATTGTGCCCCTTCAGTTGTTTTCAAGGTGTTTCTTTACCATTTTTTTCTCTTGACATAGCGCCAGGTTTAGGGAGAGCATTGCCCCTTTTTTGTGCCCCATTGGCTGTTGGAGGGAGAGAAAAGTTGGTTATGACAAAAACAAAGCAACAAGTAAATGGAAAATCTGAAGAGGGGCATTTTGCAGTGTGTTTAGTGTTGTGAAAAGGCAAAAAAAATAATAATCTTCATAGATTTGTGCTTTTTTGTCTGTTTGAAAAGTTAAGACCTTAAGGTTTGAAGTTTTGTAAATATACATTCTCTGGTCCACAACTTAAAACAAGAAGGAGCAATAGAATAGAAGTTAGAACTATGGACTGTCTACACAGTGTTAGACTTGGCATAGTAACTGTAAGATGTGGTGTAGCCCGGCCAGCTGTTGTGACCAGACTTCCAGCTTGAACAAAAATAAACCATAAATCATGTTAATGATCGTGAGCTCTGTGACACTTCTTGAGAAGCTCAGAATAATGCAACAAGCACATGTTGAGTATAAAGTGCATTAGTGTTATCAAGAAAAAATGTGAAGGGGGGGATAGAGACGAAAATCATTCAAAGCATTTTGTATGGCTAAACAAATAGGAGAGAGATGTAATCCTCTGTATGTTCAGCTGCAGATGAAGAGGCTGCTTGAGAAAATGGGAACAAGTATTACCACCAGGTGTGTGGGACGTATGATAGGAGGCGGTGTCTGTCTTGGATGGAGAGAGTGGTCTGACACCAGGATTGCTGGAATGAGAAGGAACCCGGGTGCGAGTCATCGTGGCATTCCTTCTTCCTGCGGGATTTGATGAGCTAATGGGAGAACGGGAAACTTGAGCAGTGGATGATTTGATGGTGCCAGAACCTAAAGGACCAGAGAGAAAGTTACAGAGGATCCACCCTTAAAGTTGAAGTTGAGCAAATGTTTAAAGCAAAAAGCGAAAATCAATGAACGCCCTGTGAACAATGGATGAAATGACAGAGCGGCATAAAATAAGATCCAAAGCTTGCCAGACTGGTGTGGTTAAAAGGGCTCAAGTGTGAGAAAACTTTGCTGCAAATGGAAAGAAGCATGGAAACATTCACAACAATGGGTTGAGGTGTGTGGGCTGGCAGGATGAAAATGGAGGTGGGGAAACACAATGCTTCTTGACGTCACAAGAAAAGCTGAAATGGTGATGAGACATGGACTTGTCATGGCACTTTACCAATATTGTAACTACCAGCCTTGTCTGTGGCTGGGCCGGGTCTTGGTAGAGGTCTGGCCTCTTCTGGATGACTAGGAGCTGTATGAAAAAAAGCGTACTAATTTATCTTGGATACATTGGTATTGTAATGCATTATAAAAGGGGGCACACCCTAACGCTCTTCGAAAAAAATAGACTTTTTATTTCACAGTTTATAGAGTTTAAGGAGATTTTATGTGACAGTAAAACTCTACAATATTTAATGACAAAGTATACTCTTTGCCAAAAAGAAGATTTCTTTCAGCACAAGACTTTATCTATTAAAGGGAATCTATACTATTATCAAGGGCCTTGAACCTTAAACCTAAATCCACATTGTCTCAAGTTCAGACTTATTTTGAAATATTAAATAAAGTGTATATTTGGTTTGTCTGTTGCGGTGACATTGCCGCCTAATAGGGTGTTTGCAATAACCTTAACAATAAAGGACCCGACCTCTTGGTAGACAAACAATAAGTCTACCAAAGAAAGAAAGTAACAGATGGTAACGGAAGATTTTTGGTACATGACGTTCTTACTTTGAACAAGTACTTGGCTTTTTACAGTTGTGTAGGAAATGTCTCAAGGTCTGCTCTTTCAAACAAGATAATTTCAATTCAATAATTTTAGATTTTTTTTTATTGAAAAATCATCTTGGAAGGGAAGCGAAACGTCTTCAAACTTGGAAAACAAAGTCCAGTAGTTTGCTTTTTAACTTTTTTGGAATGAGTATGATTGGATGACCGAGAATCTTCACCAGCATATCAGCTAAGACAGTATTTCCATATCCTAATGATGTTCATAAAACCATCATTCTTATTATATAACAAATATAAATATAATAGAACAGATATAACAGATCTGCATTTATTAAATGAGCTGTTGACAAAGTGAGTCTTTTAAATCACTTCAATCCTCTCCTAACTTTTTAAATGACAATGTGATCAGGACTAGTAATTTTTTTTATCTATTTGAGCAATTGATGTCACAGTTTGTAAAATCATGAATATAAACATAATTTTGCATCAAAATATTTTTTGTGGAGTTGCTCCAGTAGCAATATCTGGTTGTTCTGAATGTCCTCAGGGAGCAATGGAGAGGAATAAGTTATCTGGGAGTTTTTCCTCTCCACTGTCACTACAAGCATGCTTAGTGTGAGGGATTGCATTCGAGTCAATGAGTCGATGCAACCATCTGGTTTTCCTTAGATAGAAAACTTTGAATCAATTTGACTGTATGATCTGGTGAACTGTAAAGTTCCTTGAGATGACATGTGTTGTGAATTGGCGCTATATAAATCAACTGAATTGAATTGAATCTGACCTACTGTAGAATTGCAAACACCCCAAATAGGCTTCTTGTATTTATTTTTTTGAGTTGTAGCATTATGTTGGTTCAAAAACAAGGGACAGGTTGACAAATGAAAAGTATGAATGATATGTAAGTACAAGTATTTCCTAAACAAAAAGGCTTTTCTTTAAATTGTGGTATGTGAAATTTTTAATAATTAAAAGTTAAATTGAAAAAAGGGATTCTTGGTTTTAGCAAAAAATATTACTTAAATGCAGAGGTGGGTAATAATTTTTTTCAAAACAAAAAGTATCACGAGGAATTTTTTTTCTGTTTGCCCGCTTTTTATCTGCAGATTCTGCTACAGAAAGTGAACAGCAAATATTAGAGGTACTCTACTCTGTTCTATAATGTATACATGTAAATATTATTTTCATAAGTCTAATGTTGGAAATAATATTAGTGTTAAAGTATCTGTCTGAATTTGATGTTTTGAAATTCTATTTGTTGATATACTGTATTACGATTTGCACAGAATTATGTTCTTGTCTATTAATAATTTTCTAAATATCAAGTCAAATGTTATTATTAGTTATATTGTATATATCTTTAGAACTGGAAAAAAAATTTTTTTTCTCAAATTGTTTTTTATTTTTGCATAAAAAAAGTTTGTTATTCTTCACCTTCCTCTGCTGAAATCTCCTCATCTTGTTTAGATGGATTTGCTACTAAGTTACTAACTATAAAATGTAACACAATTCTAAATCTAACACAATCAAATGCCCCCTCATTGTATTATATTTTTTATGAAGTATTTGTGCTTAACTGGGGAGTGCTAATGTCAATTGGTCTTTACCCCTATTAAAAGTCTTCCTTGGAGAACCCTTGGAGGGGTCAGACCTGGTCCTGGTCTGAGAGTTGACCCGTGGTTGATGTTCCTTAGGCAGACCTCTGGGTTGAAATGGGTGCTTTTGTGGAAACTGTGGCTGAGGGTGAGACTGTTGATTTGCAAGACCATATTGGTTCTTAAAGCGGAGCCTGTTTGTGTTTTTTTTATCCGTTCTTGCCACATTCCTGGGGTGAAGTTGGGTGGAAGACTTGGACTGGTGAAATGTTATGTTTGGTTTTTGTGTTGGCTGGATTAACTGAGGTTGTATTTGTGGTGTTGTTGGCGATTGATTTTGTGGATTTCCCAAAAAGGTAGTTTCTGGCCTAACTGAGGGTTGAGGGCTGATCTTCGTTTGTAGCTGTTCTTCATGATCTGTGTACTGATGTCTAGACTGCTTGGTTTGACCATGTGTTACAGGGAGGGGCAGAGGAGCTGCTATAGTCGGTGTTTGCAGTCTGCTCTGGCTCTTTGGTTTCAGTTGTGTAAGCCTCTGGTTCTGGTGTTTGGTCTGGGTTGATGTTGGAAGCTTTGGTTCAGAGTAAAGCGGTGTTGTCCAAGAAACTGATGGGAGATCTGGCTGTTTTGGATGTGAAAGTGGGTCAGTCTGCAGTACAGGCTGGATTAATACTTGAGGTTCTGGTTTGGCTTGGAGGTTAGGCTGTGATGTTGTTTGTAGCTGCTGTACACTTTTATCAGTTGGTTTCAGTGGAGGCTGGATAGGTTTGGGCGTTGAATGTGGGTGCTGTGCTTCAACTTCAGGGTAGGGGGTGTGCTTTGGATGGTTGCCATAATTTTCCAGTTTGCCTTGATATTCTGGCAGAGGTGCAATGGTGACTCCAAACAGTACTTCAGAGTTGACCCTGGGAGGTAGAGGTACCTCTGAGAAAGGAGGAAAAACAGGTCTGGAGAATTCTTCTCCTCTTGGGTTGTGTGTGACTGGGAGAGAAGATATAACCATAAAGGCATCATGCTGAGAAATGTTAGACACGTTCACTGGCAGAGATGGTCTGGTAAAAAAAACCTGAACAACAAAAACTAGATTTAACTTATTAATCTCAAGTGCCATTCAATAGATTAAAAAAAAACATAACCTGAAGAGCCCTTTTTCAAAAATAGGCAAACCATTTGAAAGTATTTACAGTGTAAGAGCTTTATGTTTTTGGACAGAGTCATAAGAGCCTTGATTGCAAATGAGTAATAGCCATCCAAACCATTAGCTATGCGTCAGAAAAACTTACCAATCACTTCTTAGTTATTCAATCAATCATCAATCAACCAATCAATCAATAAATCAATCAGATGTAGGCATTGAAGTAAGAATGCAGGGTAAAGAAGATACAGCTTGAAGAAAGAATGGACAGTAGGACAAGAAAACATGATGAGTTCAGTACATTTTAAGTTTCTTGTCAACTTACAAAAATGTATAATGAATGCTACTTAGCAGACCTGAGATATCTCTCTACAATAGCATGTCCCATCCACCAATTAAGAGAAAAAACGTAAATATCTTTTAAAATCGATGTTTCTATCTTTTACACTTGGACTGAATATTTGGAGATTTTTAAAAAACATGTTTATGCACATCCAATAACTGTGGAAAACTCATAACCTCTATATCATATCTAACATGTTTACATGCATATCAGAAATTTGATTTTTAAGAAATCATTGTTTACATATGTACATCTGGATTATTAGGAGAAGATTCAGCGCAGGGTTATATTGAAAAGGCAGCTTCTCAGGAGATACCTGTTTGCCAACTCCCATCAAATAACGATAAGGAGTGACCTCACAGACTATTTATAAAGATGCTCCATATTATGAGGAGCAGCTTTAGAAAATGGACATAGATATTAAATAACAAAGAAATCAGACAACAGCATTTACATGCTCGAGGTAGTCAGTACTAGGGAGAAATCCAAATTCAGAAAAATTTAATCTGATTTTGGGTATATGCATATGCATGTTTCTGTTTACATGATCACGTAAGAAATCACAGAACCTTTAAAATCTGGACACAAATTTCAATGTGCATGTAACTGGACTCAATGATACAGAGGCCAACTGGAGAAGGACTCAAGTGAATAAAAGTGTATAATTTCATACTCTCTTGAAAAGGAGGTTTTTAACTCAACAGGACTTTTGTGTTTAAATAAAAGTTAAATAAAAAAACATTCCCTTCACTGTCTTTAGCACAATACCAGAGTTTTGTAGACTAAGGTTTAAAATCTGCAAAACTGTGCACTTGCAAGTGATTTTGGTGGACTCTTATTGCACTAAGTAATTGAAAATGTAGTTTTTAATGTCCAAAAAGTTCCTTGGATTAGGTTTAATAAATAAAACATCTGTGTTCGTTTAGTTTGGAGCAGAGGCAGAAGGAAAGGTGCAAAGAGATGTGTCACTGGAAGCACAGACACATTTGTTTTTTAACTGCACAGAAATTATGAACCAATTATTGGACGTTCCTAGACAAAAAAAAGAAAAAGAAAAATAAATGTGTTGCAAATATCACACCTTAAAACCTAAAAATGGGCAAAACATGAGGACAAAGATCAGCAGAGAACAAAGAAATACAGGGAATGCAGAAAGCAAGCAGTGTGCATTTATAAGTTTCTAAATGCTGGTATACAGGTTTCTATAGGACTTTTTTTTAAGTCATACAATACAGTATACAAAGCTAAAATATTATGATCATCTTTAAAACTATCCTCATGATATTATTTTAATTAAACTAAGCTAAACTGCCCATGCCTAGTAAACTAGCTTCACCCGCCAGCCGCCAAAATCATTTTTGCCTGCGAGTCGTCTAGCCTCGAGCAATGCCCCAGGCCCTAGAACTGGCGGGCCAATCACAACGCAGAGATGTGTTGTGGTTAAATTTCGGGATGAGAAGCAGGCGGGGTTTTTAGGGCGTCAAAAGGACGACAAAGCTGCGCGACGCTGGAGAAAGCACAACAAGGAAGATGGCAACAACTATTGAACACTAACATGCACTGCGGCAGCAGCAGCTTTCAATGAAGCGTTCCATTGAAAGTTAAAAGTTCTCATTTCTGTTGCTGTTGTTCAAATAAAGTACGTTTTAAGATAATTTGAGGCGAGAATATCATACTTCAGAGTGTCGCTATATGGTCCATTTACCGATTTAATGCGTAATTAGAGAAACAATTTCTGACGTTGAGAGGACCACAGCAACCAGCGGACCGCAGAGGCTAACGGCAGCCAGGGCTAACTGCAGCCTGTCTGCAGCGGCCCTCTCTTGGCATAGCCGTGTTTGAAGGAACACTGGCTCTGATGGCGATTTTTGACTCAGCTTTGGAATCAGTTTTGGAAGGATTAGACTTGGAGTTTTCGTTGAAACGTGAGCAGAAAGAGGCTCTACGCTCATTCATTTTTAAGAAGGACGTATTCGCCGTTTTACGGACATGCTGTTTGTTTACACTCCCCCACCAACTTTCTGTCCCGCTAACTACGTCACAGTCAGTTGCGCTCATTGGTCAGAACGTTGGCCGATAGGCACAGCCAGCGGTTTGAAAAACAACGGGTTGTTCTCATGAGCAATCTTCCGATGTCTCATTCATTTGGGTCAGACTAAATTACACATTTAAACTCACATTTAGTCTGGTTTATCAGGCTAAAAATGCCCAATTCTAACTTCAGTGAAGCCTAATGGGATCTCCAGCACAGGCTGTGGTCTGTTCGCAGTGTGAGCTATGCTTGGTCATGAAACAGAAAACAACTTTAAAGCATCTCAACCTAATCCTTCCAGTCTGCCATCGTTCATACAACAATTACAGTGAGAATTGTTAAGGACGGTCAGAAAAAAAGTTTTTGTTTACCGATAGTCTGCTTGTTGGTTGCGGACAGTTTGGATCCAGGTGTTGACAGACTTTCCTGCTTAGCTGCTGTTGTAGGAGCTGATAAATACAATAAGTGTTAGTAGACCTGAGGGATAAAGTATTATTGCATTTCCTGTATGAAGAGTAAAAAGTAGTTAGGATTTCCTGCACAAAAAGAAAAATGTAGCATTCAAGAGAGAGTTTTTTTGATCAAATGTTCAGAATTATTTCTGACAGCTGAATGGTGCCAGAAAAGTCGTTACCAGGAGTTGCTTGTTGGATTTTGATTCTTGAGGTGAACTGTCTGCCCCGTGTCCTGTTTTTAAAGGCTGGCAGGGATAAGAGAGACATTACAAAATATAAAAATGGTTAAGCGTCTGTGAAGAGGTTTTGTTACATTTAAACAGTTCAAAGGGAAATACCGCATCAAAATCACAATACATCCACCATAGAGTAGCACATTCGGACAAACGCATTTCCAGAAATGATTACCTAAAGTTTCTGTGCTTCAAAATCCAAACACTGTAAAAGATACATCGAGTTCAAGCTTCTGTAAATGTAATAATTCGTTAGGAAAATCTTTTAGGTTTAACTTTTCCTGCTCAAATTTCCCAAGCAAGTTACTTCCAATCAGCTGCAAGTAGTCATAATCATCACAATCCAAAAAGGACCAGTATGCTGGGTTGCTGGTTGAAAGAAACAACAAAAGCCAGGTTGTTAAAAAATAAAGGGATACCATCCTTTTTTATGAAGGAAATTGGATATAAAGCTTGCTGGCCAGCTAAAAGCTTACTTTTGTTAACCACTTATTACTTAGAGCTGATATACTTCTGTTATAACCAGTGGCGGCCAATAGAGGGCGTAAGGGCACCATTCGGCTCACCCATAAGAAAAAAAGTTAAATTATAAAATTAATATATTTTGAAATATACTAATATATTTTTTAGATGTCCAAGATAAATATTTAATCTTTAATGACGGGTACAGCTGTTTCGTTCGATGTCAGATTGGTGACGTATTTCCGCCCTCGGGCGCAAAATTATTTTCCCATAGACTCTCATTAAAAGTTGTACCTATGCAGTAGCCCCTTTGCAATACAAAAGCTGGGACCATCCTGGGCGCAGTTCTCCTGCTCCCAGAGCTTAAAGCAACTTTATTTGCACACCAGCTCCCGCCAAAGCGCTGGCGTCACAGTCGTCTGTTATAAATTGCGTCTGATTGACAGGTTTATATAATTATTTAGCAACAAGGCCATGCTAACTGCATGCATCGAGGCTAACGCTTTATTCTGCTTTCCCTGCCTCCTTTTTCAAACGTCAGAATCTGACCCAGCAGGGATAAAGACAGGTGGGACTGATTTAAAGCACTTTTTAGAAAATTTTATAATGTTGTTTTTTGTTGTTGGCATTCATGGAAGTATAATGGTGTGGTATCTTAGTACACGTTTCAGTGGTGTTTGGTAAACGCCTATTTTGAAGTTATAGCGCCCCCTGGAGAAAACTCCACCAGCCGCCACTGATTAAAACACGGTTATATATATATATATATATATATATATATATATATATATATATATATATATATATATATATATATATATATATATATATATATATATATAACATGTGATAATTTTAATGAGTTGGAGAATTTAAACAACAATCCACTAAGGTGTGTTAAAATGCTATGCTTTGAAATTCCTAGCGTCAGCCATTTTCTGCAATGACCAACATCATCTGATAAAATGATCCAGTCTGCATCACAATGGATCACACATCAAGTCAAACCTGTTTAATAGCTCAGTGTAAAAAGGAAGGAGAGGGAGCTGAAACAGAAATTTATAAAATTGCATATGTAATGACATCTCTGAATTAAATGTTTCCGTGTTTAAGATAAGAGGAGACTAATATTTTCTGCAGGCTTACCATGCTGAGGAGGAAACTTGAATAACGGAGTGGCTGGAGTCGAGCTTTTCTGGAAGAAAGACAGAGGAAAGGAAAAGATATTAGCTTTAAACAATTCTAGCAAGCCAGTGTGTAAATATTTATAGCTGCCATCCCTTTTTCTGAAGTTCATAACTTATAAGAAATCTGTACCCACAGGAAACTGACGAGGCTGCCCAACGAGAAGCAGGCTTGTCAGTGAGCATAGACAAGACAGAAAATGCTTTCCACCTTTCTTCTCTCTACTTAATTCAGCTCTCTGGTCCCCATTCAGTTTTCCACTCAGATCTATCCACGGTTTTCTTCTCTTTGTACAGCAGGGTAAGATGCAGACCTCTCCATAGCCTGGCTAATCCTGGCTGCACTGATATAATTTCCATTTAGCAATTCCATGGAAAATCAACAAGCCACACAAGCCAGAGTATGGCATGGAATCAAAGTTTATAACAAGGACTCTGCTGCAAAACATCTGCTCCAAACACACACACACATCCTGTTTTAAAATGTTGTCTATTTGCTTAATATTTGCTGAAGAATCAATAAACCTGACCACCATAAGTTTGTATAATACTCTTGAAAAAACTGCACTGGATAAGTACACGCACATCTCAGAGGAAATATTTGCTTTTATATGGATATAAAACATATTCTTCCCATACCATGGGGCTTGGATACTTTGAGATTCTTCTGATGACCTTTTCTAAAAACACAAACAAACAAACAAGGTTAATTCAGTGCTACAGGAAGCAACAGCAGCTACCTGAAATGATATCACTTGCTACAGATGAAATATAAGGATTTCAATAATCAATGAAGGACCATACACCAAATCTTTTGCTCATTTGCACCTCTCACACAAGTTGAGAGGTGCAAATGAGCTGGATATACATAAATGTGCAGCAGGTACAAAAAGCAATGCAAAGATAAAAATGAGACCAGCAAACAAAAATATAGTAAAAACACAAAACACATGCAAAGGTGAAGAAAATAGCGAAGTTCAAACCTGGTGCAAATTCATAAATGATGGGAACACAAAAACAAATGAAATGAAAGGAAAGACATTTCAAGAAGCACAAAAAATGCAATTTAATAAAAGCTTCAAAAGAGCTCAGCATAATGGAAGTGCTCCTTACCACAAGGGGAAGATGATCATGAGCTTATATCAGGGGTGGGCAATTCCAAACCCTGAGGGAGCTATCCTGCAACTGTTAGATGTGCCCTTGATTCAACACATCTGAATTATGTAATTAAACTATTGAGAGGACTCGTTCAGCCCTTAGATAGTGAGTCTGCATCATTGCAGGCTCGCTGGGATTTGGCAGCAGGTGTAACGGTGACCTAATGGCGGGGGAAACATGTTCCTCTAAATGTAAGTTTCGCTGGTTTGCTGCATCTTCCTCACACTGACAGGAAATCACAAGTTAGGTAAAAAAAAAAAAAAAAAAACTCTCTAGACTCTATTGGGAGTGACACGTGATACTTAGTCCACAGACTGCATACCGAGGAGATAATCCAGCCATTTGATTCAGGTGTGTTGGACCAAGGATGCATCTAAAAATTGCAGGGTACCGGCACTCAGGAACTGGAATTGCCCACCCCTAGCTTATATGGTATCACACCACAATCATAACTACTAACTGATGTCTATGAACCAGAATCTTAGAAAAATCCTAAACTGGCTCCTTTATGGATCCCAGCATTCTCTTTTTGTCTTTTCTAAGAATATGGCCCAATATAAAGTAATGATCCCATTCGCAGCTTTTCTTAACATGCTATTTTTTTCTTGCTACTTGCAACATTTATATTTCCATGTTTTATTTAGCATCATTTATCTGTTTGCATTATATTAAGAATATGCATAGCCATTGCACTTTTCTCCCCTCTACTTTCTATTTTGCAACGTTTTGTTTTGGTTTTTTTTTTTTGTTTATGCATATCGAGTTGTTGAGTTTAATGGGCTTATTTTTGCATTTATTGTAATTTTTGCATTTTTTGCTTGTTTATGTATTTGCAATGCATTTTCACCTCTATGCAACAGTATCAGAGGCCTCAACCTCATGTTTAAGGGGCGTTTGAGGATTCTCTCAATCCTTCTCAGCATTCAATTAAATAAAGGCCATTGGTGAAAAAGCAGTAGAACAATTTCTGTTTGTAATCTCTATCCTCACCACCACCTGCATCAAAATACATCATGAACTGATTGACCAATTACTTAGATCAAAATAGAAAATCAACATCCTGACCTTATGCTACATTTAATCAAAAATTCTGCCCCTGAAAATAGTGAGGAGGAACAGGAACAGTAGTTTTGGTCAGCAGCTGCATCATTAGAAGTTGTACTATTTTTTAATCTCAAAACCTTGAGTTCAAAATGCAAAAGATAAAAAAACAAGAGGTTAAATGATTATAGACTGTATTTAAGCTGAAACTTAAAGGCTTTCCTCAGCTTGTCAAGACTTTATTGCTCACAAAAAAACTACAACAAACAGAACTTAGCTTCTGAAAAAACAGCAAACTCTAAGTCATGTGCTCACTCTTGATTAATTTGTTTTCATCACTGAATGACAGTACTTCCAGCAAGAAGGAACATTGCTCCCCATGGCAAAGATATCTCCTTAACCAGCAACCACACCTGGAACAGGCATTCAGTTTTGTAAACCGTTTTTGCTTTCCATAACTAAATGTTGTCAGTGGGAAAGAGAGGAAGGACACCAGACTGTGCAAAAGAAAAACCTTTTTGTCCTCAAAGTATTATTTTTTTTTTGTCATACTGATGTGAACTACAGTATTGCTCCTTTGTAAGACCCAGACATCAATGCACAAAGGAGGACGCCATGTCAGTAGTGATGCAAATATCTCAGCAGTTGTTTAGTTTGATGCGAGAATGCGCAGTTTTATTTAGTTTTTTGTTCATGTCTCAGAATAAATACTTCCACCAGCTTCATTCTTCTGTGTTAGCTGCTTTAAATGTAAAAGTTTGACAGGAGACATGACATTTTGAGTTGCTTTTGTTAATTTGAGCACTTCTCTGACAACCTTTTTCAGTTTTTTTGGATGAAATAATCTTCATGAAGGCTCATCATTTGGGTCTGCCTGTGTCCACATGGACAGTTTTTTGGCAAGTCCTAAAGATCTTGAAAGCATCGTTTTACTGTGTCCAACCTTGACCGTAATAATGCATTATCAGGGGGTCCTTCTTGTCCAGCAAAACCACATTCCTAGACATAAAACATATTTTTTTTTTACTGCCAGAAAAGTAAAAGTAGATCTGTGTTTAGATTTTGACCTTTTTAGTTTAGTTATAATTTTGATTTGCTTATAAACAGCTGTTTGACTTAAAATGCCATCTTAAAAGATTTTTTCACTCTATTTGTTTTGTCTCTTGCTGCCTTTTAATCTCTTTTTAAAAGCTCCATTTACCCCCAGGTACTGTAAATGTGATTACATATATATTATTAAAATAAATGCACCTGTCCCTAATTTGCAGATCAGGAGAGTGTGCTTATAAATAAATGATAAAGCAATAATTTTATTGTAATCTACAATTGATAATAGCTATACAGTGCAGAAAAAAAGAAAAGAAAAGACTGCAGCATCAAGAACATCACTGGTAAGTATTCTTATGTACCTTCATCTGAAAACTTCTCAGTTTAGAAGCTGAAAAATGCAGTTTTTCTGTAGAAACTTGTAGAAATTTGGCCAGAGGTGTGGTAATCCGATCCATTACAGGTCAACATAGAAACGCATGACAGACAAACATGCACACATAAATTCCTAAGATGAATTAGACAGAGATAAGTGGCACATTTTGCAAAGAGTGCAAGGAATCCTCAGAGAATGCTGATGTGCATGGGAAGAACATGCAAACTCAATGCAGAAAGACCCAACGCCAGTAGTCAGATCAGGACCTTCTTCATGCATGGCTACCCACTGTGCCATTGATGCTGCCCTACAGGGCATCCGCATGACAGTTATAAGTGAGTGAAAATCCTGAACTGGACACTTTGTGCAAAGTGAAAAGTTTTCAAAATAACAGACTGATTAAAATCAGACCACGAGGACGCTATCTAAAAAACCAACACACCTCAAAATGATTAGTTAGAACAGAGCTTTAGATCTTTCAGTTTCCATGTTTTCTTCTTAAAGCTCTGTTTCCAGGTTGGTACAATACTCTGTCTTACAATTAACATTAGTATCACTGACCATAGAAAATTAAGATATTGAATTAAAAGGAAAAATCTGTTATTGTAACAGGCTACTAGTATCAACATATCTACTGTAAATCTGAAGTTTACTCTTTGCTAAATTTATGTAACCTCTGTTGATAAATAATTAATTATTCCATTGAGTCCTGAGTTATTCTAATATCTTGAGTGATTAAGTGGACAAATTAACTGCACTGAATAACAAAAAATTATGGGATGATTGAAGACTCATAGGTACTGTATAGGAGCAAGACAAATGAATCAAACATACCCTGGTGACCTGTAGTGCTGATGTTGTAAGCTACAGGTTTACTCCACACCCCGGAGCCATCTTTGGAGTTAGGCTGAACACCAAATTCATAGACAGTATGCGGCTTCAGATTGTCAATGACTGTATTACTTGTCGGGCAGGTCTGGTAGTTCCACTTCCTGTGCTTCTCACGGTAGCGAACCGTGTAATGTCTGAACCAAGGAGAGTAAAGAGCAGAACAAAATTTAACAACTTTATCAAAGGGTTCACATAAATATTCATCAATTTATTAGAAATTTCAGAAGAATTTATTCTATGGGCCAGTTCAGATGTAAAACATATGAAGATTTTATTTTCCACCTTCCTTTAAAGTAAAGTTTAATTATCACATTGGAGTGCTTTCCAAAAGTGGTGTTGTTAAAAATGCCTAGTAACTATTAATACAACGTTATTATTTATTTATGAATTTCTACAGCAGTAGGTCACTATGGGAGCATATAAAGGCTTTTTGAAACGAATAATGGCTCCTGTTCACTGATATTTCCGTGCTTACCATAACAAGACCCTGTGACTTAAAACATGACACTGTGCATGTGTACAATGAGTAAATAAGGAAGACATTTGGAGACAAGGAGGTCCCCAGCAGAGGTGTTAAAAAAGAACAGCGGCAAGTGTTAAAAATCCTTTAAAAAAATGTTTAAGATCGATAAAACACAAGTGGCACATGGAATACAGTATGAATGCTGGTGTAGACTGAAATTGGAGCTAACGGCTTGTAAGGTGGTAACTTGATGGGTACATGAGTACATAATGTCAGCAGATGGTGACGGCGTACAACAACATTTATGTCTACTGATCACACCCAGTGCTAAAATTATTTTTAGGATAAAATGGACCAAGTTACTATAAGGACAAATGCTTGGCGTTTGTCTCTTTATTTTAACATCGACATATGACTTTTGTGTTATTTTTACAGGCATAGTACGTGAAAACACCTCTTCCAACTGTCTTTTTCAAGCATTTAAATACTCTAGGGATAAAATTATTTAAGTATATTAGACAAATAAAGAATATACTGTGAGTTTAAAACAATATGACCACCAAATACATAATTTTTTCCCCTTTCAGTTAGAATATTAGATGTTACACCACATAAATTAAAGAGTCACAAAATCAATAATGCATCAAATAATTGACATAAAACACAGATACGATTTGCTGAGTGTGTGCACCCCTGCTGATTCTAATGAAGACATAAACAAGAGTTTTATGTGTTCAGAACAAGCATTAGAGCGCCAGTTTGCACCCTGATTTCACTCTACTTTTCATCACCATCTAACAGCTCAGTCTGCACCAACATTTGTTTCCAGCTTCTCCCTCAGGTATTTGTCCCTAACAGGTGTCAGTTTAGCAACAGGTCAGTTAATTTCTGCTCTAAAAGTGCCAAGTTTGACTGAACTGCATAAGGCCTATGCTACAGGGAAAATGGCATTTAATACAAGTTACTGAAATATCAATTTCTATTCAAAAGGAAAAACAAACTGTCTGTTCTACAGTACAAGTTTGAATGTTAAAAAGGCTTTAAACAAAATAAATTATTAATCAAAAGCAAGTATCCTTACTTTATACTATATTATATTTTGCCAAGAAGAATGGGCACAAGGTATATAAAATATTCTTAAGATTAATAAGGTTTTGATGTATCAAAGCATTTTAGTTTTAATTTAATCCTAATTCCGTAGAAATTCAAAAAATATCCACTGGACTTGGTTTTCAAGATTTGAAGACGTTTCGCCACCTCTCCAGGAAGCTTTCTCAATTCAAATGTATGGATCCGCAGTGAGTTGAGTCTTATATAGACAAAGCCTTGTATTGCTTGGAAACATGCATTGCATTGCATGTTTCCAAGCAATACAAGTCCAGTGGATATTTTTTGAATTTCTACGGAATGACTATAACCTGGATGACTGAGAACCTTCATCAGCAATTTAATCCTAACAATGTTCTAAGGAAGACACAAAAGTTGATCCTTTTTTTATTTATTGTTTTTACTTTGACCACTTCATAGTTCTTCTCCGCTTTGTGTTGGTCTAAAGAAATGTGCGTTCCAGAGTGAGGCTGTGTTTGTAAACCCTGTATTGTGTCTCAGAAAATGATAAGTAATCACACTCACCCATCTTCTAAACAGTCATTCATGATGTTCCCCTCATAGGGGGTTTTTAACAGCGTCCCCCAGGACAGAAGAACCGAGGTGGGCGTCACCGACCCAATGACCAAATGCAAAGGCTTTTCAATTTCCACTTTACCTAAAAAACAAAAATAATTAGATCACTTTTAAATTCAATTCACTCCTATTTATCTGGTCCAAGTTGAAAATAATTCTTTTCATGTACCTTTGCACTGCTTTTTCACCTCGTTGGCTTGGATCGGCTGGACTGCGATGAGGTACTTGGGTTCAGCATCTGAACACAACAGACACATGAGGCTAGTTATGAATAAGCTCCTAGGCTCCACAGATGTAGTCATCTTGTGGAGATCAGAACCAGCACCACACATTCTTACCAAACTCAGTCTCATATGGCTGTCCGTTTTCTGGCAGTTGAATAAACTGCTTGGAGAACATGCTGCTGCCGTAGCCCAGGATGTAGCCCTCAAGCTTGGTGTCAGTGTTTGGGCGGAGAAACTTCATCACGATTGTGTCTCCTTTGGCGCTTATGCGAACTTTCATATTTTGACGTCTCACTGGCAACACAGGAGAGGAAACAATGATTAGTTCAGAGTTAAGTAAATTAAAGATGACTTGATTATTTTGAGAACATTTCAGCCTCACTGAGCTGCAAAATGGGATGAAACAAAGTTAAAACATAGCATCAAATAATACATTGTCATAATTTAAAGGTTTACAATTTTTAAACAGTTTAAACAACTTTCTTGGTACTTGTGCTGACAGTGTAAAGAGCTTTCTCGAACCTACCAAGTACTTTCTACTTAGTTCTGAAGTTACAAATTACTTTAAGATAATAACTTTGTAGGAAATTACTATAATATTTTACAGAACTTATATACCTTTCAAAACTCTTTAGGTCTTTTCCTTGAACTTTTGATAGCTGGGCTGCATTATGAGCAGATTTTAATGGGGTACTGTTGTCTGTGGAAATACAAACTAATCACCCAAACTTTGTTTATACTTTTTGGAAAAGTACCTAGAAAGTCGTGTACAGCACCTACTAACTTACAGAAAGGTACATAGGTGTTGGCTGAGGAGTCTTAGGGGAAAATTGTTGATAAATCCAAAAAGTTTTTTTTTTTAAACTGCTTAAAAAGTCTGGAAAGTAAACTTTAACTTTCAGAGATGTACGGACTTTATTGTGCAGTGAGTGAGAAATCATAAAAGGATCAAAGCTGGATCTTTTTAATGTAAATATTGATGTAGAAATCCATCCATCCATCCATCCATCCATCCATCCATCCATCCATCCATCCATCCATCCATCCATCCATCCATCCATCCATCCATCCATCCATCCATCCATCCATCCATCCATCCATCCAAAGGAGTATACAGTCAAAGCAGCTGCAAGTTAAATAAGCTAATCTAGTCACATTCATCACTTAGTAAAACTATCATTCATACCGAGTATCGGCAAAAATAAATACATTTTTCTTTAAGAATTATCTTGTTTATTTTGGCATCACAATTTAAGATGTGCATGGGATGAGTTCTGTAGTAAAGCAGATGTTCTGTTTCAGACTGGAGCTTCCTTTTTCAGTTGGTATACAGTCATAGAGTATCGACTAATAAGGCATGGAGTGAAAGAAAAAGTATCACTCTCATTTGGAACTGAGAGCAAATAGCATGAGGTAATACATAGACACAGCATTACATCGCTTTTCTGAGGAAAAATGACTTCTACAAAAAAAGTTCAAATTGAAAGAGTCTGGGGACAAATGTTACACGATGGCCAGAACAAGAGAGTAGATTTGAGATGAACAGAAACCCAGAGATACTTTTTTTGGTCAAGAAAAACAGAGGACTCTGGATAAAAGCATTCAATATTAGTGCAAGAAACTTTTCAATGTCCTGAAGCAGCAAAGAAGCCTAAGACTTTGTATAGCGTTCTAGTTAAAATAAGTCTAAGGATGTGCAAGCCAAGAGTGGTGTAACTAAGTGCAACACAGGGAAACAAGTTGGTTGGAATAATAGCATGATTGGGCACTGGGTAACAGTTGGACTGGATAGACAGGTGAGTCATTGAGCAGATGGGAAACAGCTGGTAAACACAGGGAACTGAGACACTAAGAAAAATAAAACACAGGCAAAGATATACTGTACACCTAGTAACAGCAGCTTAAGTACAAAATATTTTAATCCAAGAGCAAACAAATATATCTGGGACTAAAATCTATCAAATGCAAAGATGCAATTTGGAGCAGTTACAGTTTTTACATTTTTTTATTACTTTTTTCACACTGGAGGTGCCTACTTTCTTAACCGAAGTACTTCCATGTTTACTCATTGCGACATGCACAGTATCTTACCTCCAATGAAGCAGTGTTTTTATCAGAAATATAGACATAAGGGCTTTATTTACCAACACATGTTGCAAAAAGACGATATCCTAAGAAGACACAATCATTTTTCAGAAGATCTTTGCATGCAACCGAAGTAAGCCACTTTTCCTTTAACACAACAAATAGAAAAAGTCCTAAAGTAAAGCAAAACACATGTACAAAACACAAAAGTTATGAGATCTGCAAGAACAGGCAGTGTTCCCTTCAAGAGAGCAGACAGGGCAACAGACATGGCCGGATGAGTCTTAACTCAGCAGAGGGTGAGACCCAACACCAAACTTGCAGATACAGTTATTAATCACTACAATGGTAGATTATTAGGAGGGGGTTATTCTTTCTTCTTCATTCTTTATTATTACATTTTGTATAGGATCAGTTGATTGGAACTGCATTTAATGTTGTATATGCTAGGTTATTAGAGTCATTTCAAAACAGAGAGAAAGCAAACTAGCATTGCAGCAAACACCTCACTGTGCAAAAATCCTAAATACAGCAGAGTTGGATGTTTACAAAAGATTTTTTGTGGCCTTTTGTGAGTTTTTTTTTCTCTTGCATAAAAGAGTGTGCAGCTGTTATTCTTGACAATGGCCAAACTTTGAAATTTGAGGAATGCAGAAAAAAGTCTACGTGTAAGACCAAACATATACACACATTACCACACACATACATTCCAATTTGCTTAGAATTGATCCTAGGTTTCCATGTATTTGGGTCCTGTGCAAACTTCTATATAGATCAGTAGAGATACCCCAGCCTCTAAAAAAATATCTAGCTAAAGTGACATTGGACAATAAGCCATCTATCATTCTGTACCAGCAGGCCAGCACATATGCAGCGAATTAAGGAGCATTGTTATATTTTATTTTATTATCTTTTGTTTGTAGAATGGTTACTGTTATTATCTTTTTAATGGGAAAAAAGGAATGAGTTGAGCCGTCTATTGCGGCAGTATATTTGTGAGACACATTTGCTCGTCACAAATACCTGCATAGCTTTGCACTAAAAATATCTTCCCTTTATAAAGGCAAAATAAACATCTACTGTTTATGCCTTATAACTGTATGAGTGCAGTTACAACTACCATGTTAAAATCTGCTACAACTTTCAAATTGTGATTTGATGAACCTGTTTAAGCATATTTTGAGGGAATTTGCTAAATCTCTGCATCAGACAGATGTGGCATTCGAGCTATGGTTCAAGATGACTTAAGAAAAAACAACCTTTCAATTATCGGCTTCTAAAAAATCTTCTGTTGCACTGTGGTTGAACTGGCAAGACCAAATCCTTAATGATGTTGGGCAGATGATAAGTCATCTGTCATCCTGTACCGACAGGTCGAGCAGGATATCTGAACATTCACAGCCCTCATTATTCTTCCACATCTGATGTCCTCCAGCAATGCAAGGGCTGCTATCCTTGCACAAGTACACATGGCATTACACAGGTATTTATGGACATGTGCAGTTTTTCTACACCTTTTCAACCCGCTTTAATCACCACATCTGACTTTTTTGGAATAGGGATGTCAACAAAAAAATGACGTACGTTTAACACGTTCAAATGGTTGAAAATGTCAACTTAGACAACTTCTTTCAGTGTTGTAATATCAAAACTGTCCACTAGAGGGCTCCTATTCTTTCTTAAGTTAACTATCACCAATATCTGCAAGACTTGGCGTTTGTGTCGCTATTTTTAGAAACTTTTCAGGCCGCTCTAGCAAATTTATTTTAAAAAAAGTGTCCAGCATCAACTCCAGCGACTTTTTCTGTATTTCTTACTGTCAAACAAAAACTCAGGGTTATAAATAAACAATTCTAGGAATACCTCTGAAAATAAAGTCAGAGAACTCCACCACAGGAGTATAACAATTTATCCATCATCCACCACTGGGTGAAAAGCTGATTTTGGTGGCATTCTGGAGATTTTGTTTCATGACATGAAGCTTTACTAAAGATAAGCATCTTGTGTTGTTAGATGTTTATTAACACATTATCCAGATTAGCACTTTTACTAATACTAAACAGCAGGTTGCTATATCCAACAACACGAACAGCTCACATGAGTAAATTGTGTTATATTTTGCATGCATGCATTCATTTTGACTTTTCCTTACATTATTTCTTCTTGTAGTATTGCACAGGAACTTAATCAGTTTTGGCACAAAATATGAAAAACACAACATACTTTTTCAATTTTTGCCTCTGATAGAAAAATTGTCACTTCATACCAGATGTGGCAATAAAAGTCCAAGAACTGAGACAAATTAGCTTTGACAAGGAGTGAGAGTTATAACTGAAAGCTGGCTGCAGCACATGGAAAACAATAGCTGTGCAAGATAACTTGGATGTAAAATGGTGAGTTTTAGATTTAAAGTCATTTTGTTAATTGTATTTCCATCACTTCTGTTTCTATTTATTTTGATATTTTTTATTACTTCACAGTGGAAATCCCAAATAACTGCCTAAAACCGCCAGTCTTTAAAATATTGAGTTTTTTTGGTCTGGATAAGGATATGTACTGTGCCCCCTTAGCACAAATCCTTGGCTCAGACTACGGCTCTGAATGAAATAGTGGAACTTTGCATTGGCTGTGCTGCCAGAAGCTGCAGGACGCCAACTCAGACACTGACAATGAAAAGGGGGGAAGCCCTGGATTTGAAAAATACCATCATGCTTTTCCAGCTGTGTTTTCTATCCAAGCTGCATTTATTGCGATTCTCCCATCAATTTCATAAGTTAGAGCACAACAGGGATTGCCTCTTAAGACGAGAGACTTACAACATCTGAAGCACTGAGAAATAACTGCAAACTATTTCCAAAATCCAGAAAAAGCCAAAGTGGAATTTGTCATTTGACAACCTGTCCACATCCCATCTGTTTCCAAATATAAAATACTACATCAACAATATTCCATCTCACAAATATTAATGTATGCTGGTTGAAATAACAACCAAATCGAACCTTTAATATCACTGTTTCACAGTGATGGGACTAACGGCGTTGAAACTAACGGCGTTACTAACGCCGTTACCTTGTTTTAGTAACGAGTAATCTAACTAATTACTTTGACTGTAACTATAACGCAGTTACCATTGCAGACACCCCGTTACTGCGCGTTACTCAGGTCGCACAATGAACCTTTTTTCATGATAGGACTCGTGCGCAGCTGCGTAACTCTGCAAATAGACTGAATGGTTAGTGCAACGTTAGTGCAGATTTGTGCAGAAAAAAATATTGTTTGTGCTACTTTTGTTTAAGAGATATTAAAGATTATTTTTTAGGTCATCAAGAGGTGCGCGCCTTGTCATGAGAGAGGGGAGGATGAGATTCCGTCTGTCAGTTGAATGGGTGGGTGTTTCTGCTGGTGGGTGTTAACGTACAGCACACAGAGAGATGGAGAGTGAGGAGGAATCCAGCAGCAAAACAGCGTTTTCCACATGGAAATACCGGTGTTGCGTTGAGCTGCATTTCCCCATCACATACGGTTTCCTCTGCATCTCCGCACAGCGCAGGCAGCAAGAGTCACCGCGCAAGCGACAGGAAACGCGCATGCTCGCTAAAGGCGCGCAACAGTCGCCCTGTGCTCGCGCCACAGGAGAACTATGGAGAGCGTGAACGATCAAATGAACCTGACAACAGCCAGAAATGATAGCCTATATGGAGAAAGGGAGAAATCTGGATGGATGGATGGATGGATGGATGGATGGATGGATGGATGGATGGATGGATGGATGGATGGATGGATGGATGGATGGATGGATAGATGGATAGATGGATGGATGGATACTCTGCCTTTTCAACCTACTGTATTTTTTATTTTAAACATTATTTGATGGCCTTTGTGGCAGGGATGGAGATCCATATTTTATGTCACACACAGAGTATACATCTAGATAGATAGATGGATAGATAGATAGATAGATAGATAGATAGATAGATAGATAGATAGATAGATAGATAGATAGATGTTGCAGTATCTATAACAACCCAAACACACAGGATTTCAGAATTAGACATCCCCAGTTATTAATTTCATATACTCACCGGATCTGAATGTCCTGTTATAAAACTTCACATCGCGTTCCCCCTGATGTCATTTACGTTGAGTTGCAATAAATGCTAAACTCTCTGTAGATTCTTGTCTTTGTCTACCTCTCTATTCAGCTGGCTTTGGAAACACACGGCGAGAAGGTGGAGGCTGGGTGGTGAGGGTTACGGGGGCGAGAAACGCAAAAGTAACTCAATAGTTACTTTTACTTGTAATTAGTTACTTTTATTGTGGAGTAACTCAGTTAGTAACTCAGTTACTTTTTTGGAGAAGTAACTAGTAACTATAACTAATTACTTTTTCAAAGTAATGTGCCCAACACTGCTGTTTCAACTGAACGGACAACTGAAAGTTGATCTTTCATCAAACCTACAAAGAATATAATCAAATGGGAGGCAAGCATAACATACACAAAGATATCTGCAGCTAAAATAATTATCAACATCACTCTACTTATGTTATGCCTCTTTATTGTGCTGCTCTGGTAACAAGGGCTGAAGGAGGATTATTCATGGAACTTGTGAAAGTACCAAAACCCTTTCACCCATTTTTCATAGTTTGTACGTATTCTAAAAAATAGAAAAATATATCATCATTGTAAAGGAATCTAATAGATCACTCTTCTAAATAAAATATAAACAATTCCCTTCAATAGATATTATAACTCAAATCCAACTGTTTGTCATTTATTGTAAGACAAAAAATCCTGCTGTTTTGTTAGGGTATCTAAAGATGGAGGAATAAAGTTATCCTGAAGTCACAACCTAAATACAATAAAAAGAGAGGAATGTGCAAATGTTCAGTCTCCAGATGGGCAAATTATCTATAGGTAGTATATAATTGCAGAGAAAGGTCACACTTACTCTAAGGAGCTGAAAACTGAAATGCTATTAATGCAAAACAGCAATTCATCACTTATTTAGTCCCATTCAACTGAAAGAAGATGAGATCCTTCAAGAAGTGGGTGTTAGATCATAGAGTTAAATTCAAGTTGCTTCAGAAATTGCAAATTTTCTATCAAACTAATAAGCATAGCTCAGTCATTGTGTATTTAGGCAAAAAGCTGAAGCTGCATTGAGATCTACTGCAACCTTTTGCACCAGAGCAACTGTGGTTACAACGTAGTTCACTACCATGAATGGTTGAATTATCAACAATAGTGCGCAATTATAATTTTTAATACTGTACAGCAGCCTTAGATAAATCAAACCCTGATAAGTGTTGACTATTTACAAATATATATAATAATGTTGTCCCTACTCCGGAACAGTGTTAACTGTTCAACACTTTCAAAAGTGCTCTTTTTTACTAGTTAGCTGAGTGCTGTGCTGATTTTTTTCTTTAGCGGTCTGAACAAAAATCTGTATTTGGAAAAATTACAAAGAAACCCCAAAACAAAATATTTGTTATATTACTGGTCTATCATAGATAATTCCAACAGACCACAATTAGGGTTGGGGTTGTCAAATGAAAAATTACTGTATTTCAAAGATGATCAAGTTTGAATACTTTAGCAAAATGCTGCTGCTGCTTTTGTGTGCATTCTTGGGAAGAAGCACCTTTAAAAGTTTCTCTTCTGGAGGTGAAAAGGTAGAGGAAATTCTGGCTCTCCTCATAAATACACGTTTGATGGTGCTCTTTGGTATAGCAGTCAGATTCAGTTAAGGCATGCAAGGGCGATACTTTTCAGAACCCATTGTTGGTCAGAGAGATGAGGTTAAAAAATATGTTTGCGGGTGATTTAAAGACACATGACCTGACCCACATAAGCTCTAATGAGAATAACTGAAGCCCAGTGAAACCCAGCACTGAGAATATCTCCTGCAACTCAGCACATGTCCCTTTGACCACATCCTTAGCTGGGATAATCACATGTCCAGCTCTGGATGCAGCCATCAACTTAAATCCTGGCAGGACAAAACCACATACTTTACCCCAAACGGCTTTGCTGCTCCCATGTGGATCTCTCCACTCTCTCACCTTATCACCACCTTGATGTAAGATTCAGCTGTGAGCAACAGCTGTTTCTTCTTATTCCCGTAAAGCTACTTTATCCTTATTCCCCTTCAATCGATCTCTGTTGCCCTAGATATGTCACCGGCATCCTATACCTTCAAACTGAGCCTCCTAACTCTCCAAACACTTTCATCTTTTCTGCTGCATTTACCACTTTATTAGTATGATCATGACATGAGGCATGGCTCTAGTTTATGAGCTATATATTAAGGCTAAACTGTGTCAATCATATGATGCTTTGCAATCTTACATTTTTATATTTCCTAGAAATTTTCATGCAGCAAAAAGTTACTCTTTAATGTCAAGGGCAAGTATAAAAAAAATAATTAGAAGAAAATAAAATATTTTGAAACAAAACTTCTTGCATAACAGCTCAGCTTCATCTATCATCCCATTATCTCTGACAGACTTACTTGTCACAGTAAAGAAAAGTATCCCCACAGCTTGATGCTGCCACAACATTTTTTCACTATTTTGATGTTTAAGCAGATGCATATTAGAATATTTCTATTTATACTTAGATTAAATCATGGATGGCTAGCCCTCTGTTTACTAATTAGATGAAGGCATTGTTATTTTCTTTAGGTGTTCTGATAAAAACAGGGGCAATAAACCTCAATTAGTGTAATTGAAACAGATTCTCATTTAATTGCATTATGACAGAACATGAAAAGAGGTCAAAAGGTATAAACATTTGTGCCTAGAGATTGTATATATTTTCTTTACAGGTTTTACTGGTGATTTAATTCATGTTTAAATTAATATGCACATTTGTATCCAAAATGAATAAATTAAGTCATGATGTATTAAAGATGTATGAAAGCTGGAATTCAACCAACAACTTTTAGATTGTCAGGCAACAACTGTTACCATTGTGCCTTTATGACCTAAGAACACATCAACTTCTTTAAAGGAATAGTACACCCAAAACATGATTAGCCTTCATTTTCTACTCACCCCCATGCTGAACAACACTCTGGAGTACTTTTTTGATATCTCAAATGCATCTGGAGATCTGGGAGGCTTCTTGCTGTCTGCTGACATTCAAATAATGGAGGTCTATGGCGCCCGAGGCAGAAAGGTCCATAAAAGTCCACAAAAAACGTGTCAATATTCCTCCATACTGCTCGTCCAATGTATTCCAAGTGTCCTGAGTGGGTAGCGTCCATAATTTACTCGAAACGAAGTCATTTAGAATGTTTTTAGAGCATAAACGGTAGTGTATAGGATTTCCTAAAAGCGCGTTCACGAGTCTACGGAAACCGCGGCAGACCAAACCAGACGAAAGTGCGCATTCAGCTCGGCAAAGAACTCATGCTCTTCCTCAAAACTGAAGTCCTCAGACATTTTTCTTTCGTTGTTTCTTTCTTTGCACAGGTAAACAGCACATTTCTTCTTCTACGCTTGCATTATCGGCAGAGCAGACGCTGAATGCGCACTTTCGTCTGGTTTGGTCTGC
The DNA here is from genome assembly GCF_016077235.1 of Cyprinodon tularosa. NCBI lineage: Eukaryota > Metazoa > Chordata > Actinopteri > Cyprinodontiformes > Cyprinodontidae > Cyprinodon > Cyprinodon tularosa. Next base: position 728,778 of record NW_024039155.1, on the reverse strand, counting down.
CGCGGTTTCCGTAGACTCGTGAACGCGCTTTTAGGAAATCCTATAAACTACTGTTTATGCTCTAAAAACATTCTAAATGACTTAGTTTCGAGTAAATTATGGACGCTACCCACTCAGGACACTTGGAATACATTGGACGAGCAGTATGGAGGAATATTGACACGTTTTTTGTGGACTTTTATGGACCTTTCTGCCTCGGGCACCATAGACCTCCATTATTTGAATGTCAGCAGACAGCAAAAAGCCTCCCAGATCTCCAGATGCATTTGAGATATCAAAAAAGTATTCCAGAGTGTTGTTCAGCATGGGGGTGAGTAGAAAATGAAGGCTAATCATGTTTTGGGTGTACTATTCCTTTAAGTACAAAGGTGTTATGTTGTGAAAAACTGAGATTTGAAGATTTTCGTTCCTTCTGCCCAAATGGGATATCTTTTAATAGCAATGTAATTTATTTGTACTACTTTCTATGTTATTATTTAAATTACACAAAATCTGTGTATAATGCATTTTTTTTATGATTATCTTCACTGATAAAATTTTATCATTTATTACAGTACCTCATACTTGGGGATTGTTGACCTAGTGGTGAGAGCAGTGAGCTTGTGCTATGAGAAGGTTGCAGGGACCCCGTTCGATCCCCACAGCCAGCACTCAGGCTCTCTGAGCAATACCCTTAACCCCACACTGCTCCCCGGGTGCTGCACAGTGGCAGCCCACTGCTCTCCAACGGGATTGGTTATAAGCAGAGAGTTAATTTCTCCATTATAAGATAAACCAAGTCCAATTCTATTTCTTCCAGTAGTCATATATTTATATATATAAGTGTGTGTGTGTGTGTGTATACATATCGATAGATAGATAAACACCTCCAAAGATGGACAAGAATGACTTCCAGACAGGCAGAATGATAATGGTGAACCAACCGGACATTGCGGTGGTGGAAAAAGAGCGGAGGAAAGCTGTTGTGGTTGACATAGCAATACCAAGTGACTGCAAAGTCAGGAAAAATGAACATGACAAACTAGAGAAACACCAGGGACTCAGAGAGGACCTGGAGAAAACCTGGGAGGTCAAGGCATCAGGGATGCCCGTGGTCGTTGGTGAACCCCAAACTTGAAGAGTGGTTACAGCAGATCCCTGGAAATACATCAGACATCTCGGTCCAGAAAAGTGCAGTTCTAGGAACAGCAAAGATACTGCGCAGAACCCTCTGGTAGAGGACCCAAGCTTGGAGGCTCGCCTTGGGTGAGGAAGATTTTTTTTTCTATAAATATATATAAAATCTTTGATCCAAGAGCGAAGACATGTATCCCTGGTAGGTTTCAGGTTGTGTGGACGTTTAAAGAGGACCCAAATGCAGAGACTGAAGCTGAAGAGGTTTCTTGCAGATTTAATAAGAAAAGGTGGCAAGTGAAGCAAAATCCAAAAATACCAAAACACAGAAAACCAGAAAACAACAGGGAAAACTCACATGACGGGCAAGGAAATGGCAATGAGGAACCTGCATGTATAAATGGGAGAAAGAACAAAGACCAGGCTAATCAGCAGATTGAGAGCAAATGTGGACAAAAGTATCAAGGAGGGAACTAGGAGAAGGAGACTGACACAAGAGGGCAAACAGAGGTTAAACAAGAAATATGTAAGAACTCAAATACAATAAAAAATAACTAAAATAACACAAAATGGAAATAAAATCAATGACAACTCAAAGAGAAAAGTTAAACAGAACCAAAACAATGACAGTAGGAAAGGACAATGAGCCTTTCAAACGTAGCAGCCAGAGTTAAACATTGACCTCTCAACAGGCCCCAAAGTTTGGTTAACTACTTTGTACCATCTCACCCATGATCATACTCATAGGCGGATCTACTGGGGTGGCATAGGGTGGCAACTGCCACCCTAAATGACAGCCTTGCCACCCCAGCTGCCACCCCAGTTGGCGGTAGGGGTGGCGAGGCTTATAAATTATGGATCATTTGAGAATTACGACCGCTAATTTCCAATGTCGGACTGCAGTGAATGCAGCACGAGATGACACGAGAGTGACTGAGACTGATTGTTTTGAAAACCGAATGGGGCAAAGCGAGGGAGCCAGGGGTGATGGGGAGAGGAGACACGGGATGAAACAGGTAAAAACTGATTAACTATCTATAGAGAAATGAAATCATAATGAAAGCACAATGTTGCTAGCATAGCTGCAATGCTGACTTTGAGATGATAAAAATCAGGTTGCAGAACGTTATTTCTCTAACTATGATGTTAGTTAGGCCTGACGTCTCAGGCTCATAAAGACGTATTTGCGGTCAACTATGACAGAAAAGAGACTATCAAGTTTGGTTGTACTCAAATCAAAATGCACAAAGGCATTGGATCTAAATACATTTGTGAAGCGTTTTGCTGAGCAACATGGAAATCACTGCATTCAGCTGTTATAGTCATGTTAACTTTATGTTCTGCTCTCTGGTGAGCCTTTACAGAGCTGCTACATTTTGCTTTGGCACCTGAGAAAATCTGATATTTCCTTTAATAAAACCAAAAGTGTTAAAAGTTAAAAATGTGATACTGGTGTGAATCCTGCTTAATATGAAGCAGTGTTGTTGTTTCTTTTTTTGTATATATAATATGAAACTATCCAGAAATAACCCGTATGAACCTACTCACAAGCAAAATGTATTTTTATGTTGCTTCTTTTCAGATTTGTGGAGATTTTGATGTAACATACAGAACCCGCCTTTTTGTTGATTTGTTGATACAGCAGTATGGAGGACCAAATCTGCCATATTTAAAAATAAATACAGAAATAAATAAATGCTTTATAAATAAATAAGCATACAATTAATTGCCACCAAAAATACAAACAACAAATAAATGTAAGTAGAAATTAAATTATACAGCTAGTCATAAAGGTACATAACTCTTTTAATTGGCTTATTTATTTCTTTGCCTTTTTAATATTTACCTTATTTATTTTTTTGTCATTTATTATCTTCAACTTGATTTTTTAATTACTTATATTTTTAAGTATTTATTTATGTGCATGTTATCATATTTTTGTCTGTTTTATTCTTCCTTTGTATTTTTTTACCCTAGTTATTTCTTCGCCGCTATTTCTTTCTGCCTGCCCTTTTAACATTTCTGCCTGCCATTATAATATAATTTCTACTTACATTTATTTGTTGATTGTATTTTTGGTGGCAATTAATTGTATGCTTATTTATTTATTGAGCATTTATTTATTTCTGTATTTATTTTTAAATATAGCAGAGTTGGTACTCCATATACAGCTCTATCAACAGCATATTTACATGCATGAAATGTCCCTTTCATGTTGCCTTAACTGCTGTATGTCAAGTTACTGAGGAACAAATGGGGTAAATGTGTGTTCAGAGTAAACATTACATAGATGTCTGGTACCTTGTTCGGGTGCCTTGACCCATTTATTTCTACTGTGTAGTTCTGCTCACTTTAGTACAGCTCAGTCCATAGATCTCTGATAGGTAACTTTTTCTTTCTATAGTTTCTTCTTGTGCAAATGCTGCAAAGCTGCCTCTCTGACAGTCAATCTCACACATCTGCGACTCAGCACCTGTGTCTTACCTTAATACCTTTCCTGTCATAAGGCCCCTCTAGAAGTAGTGTCATCATTCTTCTATCTCCTATTAAGTGAGATCTCATTGTACGATGTATTATTAATATGAACTGCTTCACATGAAACACTAGTACTGTACATACTATTCTCACCAAACTGTGATAACTGTGATTAAATTCAGTGTAAACAAATGCCATATGTTGCCACCCCTAAAAAATTCCTGCCCCCCTCTTGCCACCCCATAAATATTTTTCTAGATCCGCCCCTGATCATACTCCTTGTCTCTAGTATACCCAAAGGCCTGCAGAAAACAGAGCTAGAAATGGAAAGTATTATGACAAGTATTCACACATGAGAGAAGAAAATAAAACTACAGTAACAGGACAATGAAACAATCTGGAAAACATTTGTGGAAACTTTATCTGCTTTCCAAGAATGTAGCAAGATTCCGTCAAAAATGTTTGATATGCTGTAATTGTCTTCTTATGGAGTGTCTTACAGTTTCACAAAAAGTGAGGTGGAAAAGAAAACACTGCATTAAAAATTTTTTTTTTTGTTCTTTAACTGTTTTATCAACCAAGATTATAAACAAATGTGCATGTAAGTACAGTATAACATTATAGGAACTCAGATAAGTGCAAACAAAGCAACTTCTGATAATGATGTCTAACAAATACTTGATTAAAAATTATTGCAGGAGCATAATCTTACTTTGCAAATTTTAGAAAAATCTAACCATTATTCTGAGCCCAATCTTCCAGAACTGTAAAACCAAAGCAGAACTTAGGATTTTAAGGCAGCAAAATTAAGAGTCTGACCTTTAAACCTTCACCTTTATGGTTTCTCCAAGAAACAAATGCTGTGCTTGCTAATAACTAAGTCACCACATGCCGGTTCCCATCCCTGATTACTGGTAACTAACCCACAGGTCAACTTTAAACTTAAATATGAATTAAATACACAGCTTTATTTTCATTGTACAGAACATACAGTATAATGTTATTTTAGCTGGCTGCATGTTTTTATCAGCAATTTGTATTCTTTAAATTGAGTATTAAATGAACATTAAGCCTCTGACTAAAATTCAACTCCACAAGTTGGTTTTCCAACATTTTACAAGAACCACGTACAAGTTAGCTTAAAGCGAGGCATACACTGTACAACATTTTCAATCGTTGTACTCCGATAAAGCTCAAACTGTACAACGAAACAGCAGAGTTTAAAGTTCACAGCTCACAGTTTAAAGTTCACACTCTGATGCGGTCTAACTGCTCATACTGCATGTCCAAAACCACATGATGGTCTGAGCGCTGAGAGATGGCGCTGGTCAGACTGGTCAATGTGGAAGAAAAAGAAGAACTCCCTTGTTTGCACATGAGCAGTGCTGGAGGTTCTGGTAAATCGGCCCGTAGACGCTTGTAGCTCTGCTTCAACAGCAAGATTTGTCCACAAACACCTCACGAGGGCCAACTGAATTACAAAAATGTTTGATTCTCTCCGGATCTTATGATTCCTGATCAGGAGGTGATCACGAGAGGCTGATCGCCCCTCCTTACCCCCTGTGTACTACACGATGCAGGATGCACGAAACTTGGCCGTGCAAGACTCGGGAAAATCTCACACGACTGGAAAATTGTCCCAAAAAGGGCAAAAATCGTACAGTGTATGCCTGCCTTAATTTTCACTTGCTGAAATAAAAAGAAACTTAAAGGTAGAAGTACTGACAACTTCTTCAGTCAAGGTCAAAGATTACAACTACCTTGGTTTTCTGAACTGGTTTTCTAGGGTGACAGTGTTGTTGGATGTAGGAGTTTGCCCTGAAATCGAAGGGTTGACGCTTCAAGCCCCAGCTCTGACTTTCAGTGTCGTGTCTTGAGCAAGACACTTCACCTGCATTGTCTACTGATGGTGGTCAGAGGGCCTGGTGGCGCCAGTGTACGGCAGCCCCGCTTCTGTTAGTGAGCCCCAGGGCAGCTGTGGTTACAATGTAGCTTGCCACCATCAGTGTGTGAATGTTTGCTGGAATAGGTGAATGAATGTAGTGTAAAGTGCTTTGGTCAAGTTACCTGACTTGAAAAAAGGCGCTATATGAGTACATGTGACCATTTAACTGACTTTAATTACTGTCCCTTCATTTAGCACTTAGTTTTCAGGGTTACCCAATTGTAAATAGGTTTTTATCTCAAGTTGTTTACTAGCGGTTCCTAGAATTTCTAAAAGAAGTATGGAAGGCAGATCTATTAGTTATCAGGTTTCTCTCCTGTGGAACCAACTATCCATGTTAGCCCATGAGGCAGACACCCTGTCACTTTTAAGGGTAGGCTTTAAGCTTTCCTTTTTGATAAAGCTTATAGTTAGAGTGGCTCAGGTTATCCTGATCTATCTCTATAGTAAGACTGCTATAGGCAGCCTAACTATACTTCAACTGTTACTTCAACTTTATGTTGAAGTAACAGATGCTGGAAAACATTTTTGTGGATGTAGATAACTTTTTTGTGGATGTAGATAACTTTTTACGATGGTGATGGAGATTTGTAAACCTCAATAGGCCAGTCTTTAGACCAGTCTTCTAACAGTGAGCTTTGAAGATTTATTTTACCTCCTCATCCTCTTTACTACTCCTGTTGGCATCATGACCTGCGGTCATCATCCAGCTCCTTGTAAATCACAATTCAAGGTTGTTTTAAGGTTTTTAACTGATGCTGGGGCTGATTAAGTTTAGTTAGGCGGTTTAGTTTAGTTAATTTTCTGATGGTCAAAATATATCAGCCTTTGTTGTGTTGCATTGTTGGTTGGCTTTCCTGTTCTGAAATAAAAGCAGTTGTGCCATTCTATATTCATGACCCTTGGAAACCAGAAGGAATTATAATAAAAAAGTTCCTGCACATTTTAATCAACTTATAAATATAATTGAAAATGTGCCAGTTGTAGTTTTTATGTGTTGCCAATGATCCTCATAACAGTAAATTTGCTTAAACATATTTTTTCATACAGGTTTTTATAGCATAAGCCTACTTTTGCTTTCATGTCAGAGACTAGAAGAACATCTCTAGCCAAAGAGGTTAATGAAAACAATGATAAATACATTTAGTTTTTCCCATAATGTGTTTTTTTACCTGATGAAACACATCAGACTGAATACCTAGATGAGATCATGCAGGATCAAACCTCACCTCTGCTCCTGTGGGAAGTTGAAGGAAGAGACAGAACCATCCCAGTGAAGAAAAGGAGCAGAAAGCAGTGTAAGTGCTGCTCCATCCTTATCACTCTCTGGTGTAAATGACCCGCAGAGTGAGTGAATGAGCTCAGGAGTTGAGTCCAAAAGACAGATGCAGTAGGGAGCCTGTGCTTCTGTTGCAGGAATCTAGGTGGTTTTCCTGACTGGCTGAACTTCTTTCTTGGATGCTGTCAGTTACAATGCAGCTCTACAAACTGGGAGTTGGGATGTTGCAGGCTGCTTGTGCTCCATCTATAACTCTGTAATGGAGGGAGGGGAAGGGCAAAACAAGACACACCCACTTTCCTCACACTCCTATCTCACCATTTCTCTCTGTCTCCTTCATAAACAAATCCCCCTTTTCATTTCTTGCGATTGTCGCAAGTGTTAATCCCAATGCCTTTCAGCAGGTTTTATCCCCTTTTCCATTATAAAGTAAATTTCTGTGTATTTTAAGAGACAAGAAAGGAAAGTGTTTATGGAGTCTTTCACCACTGTTATGGTGTTAAGAGTTAATCTTAGAGATTTTTGAATAGGCTGAAAAGTCAAAAGTTAAATTTGGGCTTATCTAAACAGGGAGAAGACAAAAGTGTGTCTCACATGGTTTATTTCCAGCCATTATGCTATGGAGCAGTGTTTCCCAGAGAAAACCAACGCATGCTCAGGGAAAACATGGAAACTCCATGCAGAAAGACCCTGGGCCGGGAATCAAACCAAGAACCTTATTGTTGCAAGGCAGCACTGTTACCCACTGCACCACTGAGCAGCCTTTTCTTGAAGCATTTATAAAATGTAATCTTTTGAGTCCCTTTTGAATCTAAGCTTTTTTTCCCCTCTCCACTGTCGCTACAAGCATGCTTAGTGTGAGGGATTGCTTTCGAGTCAATGAGTCGATGCAATCAACTGGCTTTCCTTAGATAGAAAACTTTGAATCATTTGACTATATGATCTGGTTGAACTGTAAAGTGCCTTGAGATGACATGTGTTGTGAATCGGCGTACATAAATAAACTGAAGTGAATTGCTTTGTCACACAGGCACATTTTCGGTGGACTGAACCTGGACTGGATGCCCTCTGGACTCAGTGTAGGAGGTGAGAAAGAAAAGAATTCTAACTAAATTAACATCTCTATTGATAATGTCTACCACCCCATGCATGAAGCTGTCACAGAACTGGAGAGCTCCCTCAGTGACAGACTGCTGCACCCTAAATGCACCAGGGAGCATTATCACAGATCTGTACCACCACTGTTCCCAACAACCTCAGTAAGTTGTTACATTCATGCTGATTTTGCACAGTTTCTACCTTAGTGAGCTAAATAACATGGTATTTTGCGCATCTGTGATGTTGCTGCTATTTTTGAAATATCCATTACCGTAAAAAACTCCATAAGTGTATATTGGTTATTTATTCTCCAGGTGCACAATATTTATATTGTTAAAACACTTTACAGTACAGTATTTCTTTTGTTTATTTCTTTAACTCTTTACTAATATGTTACTATAAGTTTAACTTATTGGCATAATAAACTCTTAATATTTTACCTACCCCTTCATTTGAATAGCAATGAGATAGACTGCATTTCTTTATAAAAGAGGCTAAAGAACCCTTTCAACAACTCTAATTTAAAATGAAATTGTCTATCTCAAGTTCCTTCTGCTTTAAAATGATGGATTAGTGAGTGTTGATCAGCTGAATAAAATAGCTATCAAATATCTTGAAACTTGTGACAACATATGAAGATGTTAGATGGTGGCAGAGCAATACTGTGGTAATCACTGTTGTCTTAGAGGAAGAGGAACGTAGAATAAAATCCTGGCAGTCTCGTAAGGTCTATAGTAGAGTTTGCATGCTCCTTCTGTGCAAGCATGTATATTTGTTTCGGCTCTTTAATGTACCAACAATTGCCTTTAGATGTGCATTTGTTACTGCTTGGCTCTATGTGACAGCAGGAGGTAGGCTCCTACGCTCTGCAAACACCAAGCTAAATGTAAAGAATGTATTAACACGTGTTGAACCAAACATGGTAACAGAAACTGAACTGAAACAGAAAAAAGTGAAAAAATGAAAATGAGTACATTGATGAAAACATGACAGCTGAATACACCACAAGTCCCTGAATGCTACATTTCATATGTGTTTTCTTCCAAGCATATTTATATCTGCTAAATGCATTTCTAATTTTGCTTATGAGAGTTAAAAGGGTAAAATATTTTACATTTTTTTCCTTCTTATGAGGGTGTTTTGTATTTATCCAGGTTCTCTTCAAAGGATGCTTCGTTTTTTTTTTTTTTTGGTTTTTTTTTGAAAGTGTGTTTAATTTGTGTCTGCAGTTTATATATGTATTTTGAGCAAGATGTGTCAGCAAAGCTTAATTTGTCAATTACTAACAACAATAAAGTCTCTTGATTAAAAAAAATATTTGTTAAATATTGAAGCATCATAGACTGATTCATAACCACTCCTGTTTACTTATATTTTCTTCCTTCCTCTTTTGTTACATCATCCCCTCATTAAGAGCATTAATAACATTAGCATCACATGAAATTCAGACCTGCTGAAAATAAGCACTTTGTACATCAAACATGATGGTGGATTTTAACCACACATTGAGAGTGCTGCATCAGGGTCCTCTTCAATATCCAAGTCCGAATACATCTCCTTTTACAATGAGCCAGGATAGTTTTTGCAGCTGTGAGTCCAGAAACGTGTGAACTTTTTTCCTAAAGTCAGTTTTAATGTCTTGCAAATATTTCCAATGAGCAAGGCCTCAATGACAGCAACTGTTTGGCTTTCACACATGCGCTTGCACATGTTTCCTTGGGTTTTTTAAATCCCCACCCTTCAAAGCAGTATCCCACATGTTATCACATGAGACAGGAAATTATGTCACCTGTCAGAAAAGGTGTGTCTCCAAAGAAAGTCCCTGGACACACTATGATATTCCAGCCTTAAACATGCAAGAATCTATTATTACAGATGAATCATATATTGCACATGCGGTAACTACAGAAAGGTTTCAGTTGTAACAAGTGTGACTGCACCACTGATTGGGTTTGCTTTCATTCAATTACAGCTGAAAGGAGTGGAAGCACTTTTAGTGTTTTTTCTACTGATAAAAGATTTGACATTATTTTATGGGGACATTTTTTAGAACATAAAAAACACTATTTTCCTGGAAAATCTTCACAAAAAATGTAAACACAAAGAAAATCACTGTAAGAAGTTCAACTGAAGAAACTCAATGCTTTTCATACATCCACCTGCGACACAGCCAATCAGCGTTGAACCACACCTCCATGAAAGCCAATCGGCATACAAAGCTCATCTTAAAAGGCCTCCGATCCGCTCTTGTCTGCTCCTGTGTGCAGGCGGCGGATGCGTTGTGTGACTTCATTCAGATAACATAGATTTAACCCACCTCCAGCTCATCCTCCACCATTGTAGCTAAAGCTTCATCAAAGTGTCATTCCTCCCGGACTCTTGCTACGTTCCCTGTCTCATTTTAACCCATCCAGCAGAAGACCGCCATGTTGAGCCTGGTTCTGCCAGAGGTTTCTTCCCAACGGGGAGTTTTTCCTCTCCACTATCGCTTCATGTTAGCTCCTCATGGACAGGTTCTCTCAACCTGTGTTATCCAACTAGACTTTCATCTTCCAGCTCCCTGAGTGAAGCTCCAGTATGAGCTCAGGTAATCCACTGGATCTCCCCATACAGCTCAGCATATCGTCTCGCTAACCAGCAGTCTACAGACTGACCAACTTCCTCTATCTCCACTCCACCACCAGTTTCAGGCCTGCAGGGAAACAGCCCTATTCTTTGCTCCTGTTCATGCATATCTATCAAAATTAAGCACCATTTTTCCTGCTGAGGTCTGAGCTCCAAAGACAAAGTAATTATATAAATACATTTCTCCTAATTTTCTTCTTTTTCCTTCATGTGAGGTTTTCAGATTGAAATGAAAGTTTATTCTTCAGAGATGTCCTGAGCAAATTCTTGATGCAGTTAATTTCAAATGAGCAATTGATGGTGTTGTTTTATTTAATTCAAGAGGATGGAGAGACTCACACAGAGAAAAGCTGCAATCAGAAAAGTATTTACTTTTGAGTGTGATTGAGCAGGTAACACAATCATATTCTTCAAAACAGTTCTACCTAAGTAAAACCAGCTGATTGTGAGGATTCGTTGACTCTCTGCAATCCCTCGCGCAGCATGCATGTAGCAACAGTGGAGTGGAAAACTCTCTTATAACAGGAAGAAACCTCTAGAAGAACCAGGCCCAGTGTGAGTGGCCATCTGCCGAGACCAATTGGGGTTTGAGGAGACAAAAGCAGATAAAGACATAAATTAAATAAATTGTTTGGCGCTCGGGCCCGGCAGAAGACTTGGAAGCTGTAAATCAACATTTGTTTGGATGAGCAACCTAGAAAAGGATTAGAGTAGCCTTCCCCCTGGGGCCCAAACACTGGTGGTGGAATAAGCCATAGGGTGGGTGGGACTGAGAACAGTCTGAGAATAAGGGTAGAGATAAGGAGGAGGTGGGTGGGGGAGAGAGAAGCTGGACCAGCAGCTAAATGAAGGCGATCTTGAGAGATGATTGGCTTTGGAGAAGGTGCGGCTCCCAAGTTGATTGGCTAGAGCTGGACAAGGGACATCGCAGGTGGTTTAGATGAACTGATAAGAGTTTTTCAGATTGAATTTACGCCTGATCTTCATTTCAATGTCAGCCACGCCCACATGTTAAGGTTTTGTTACTTTTAGCTGACAAAACTCATATTGGCCAAGCATTTTAAGTCTTTATTGCTGCACCATATTTGCAAGTTTTGTAGCTTTACAGTTATTTTTGGTATTTTTGAAGAATTTTGGAAACCCTCCTCTGCAATTTTTACTTTAAAATTCATTCTTCTCATTTATTTATTTAAATGTATATGTCTATGTTAGTTATTACACTGGCACCCTTTCTGTGTATTAGATCTGTTCCTTGCCAGTAAATCTCAGATCTTCAGGGAGTTTTGCTTTTGAATCTTAGAGCCAATTAACTTTTAGTTTTTTTTTGTTTGTTTTTTCTTAGCAATTAATTATTTAAGGAAAGAGGTGGAAGAAAGTGCACCTTCTTAATTTAGAAGCAGATAAACTGTGTTAATTAGAGTTTATATATTGCCTTTAGGTGTACTTTCTATGCCCAGTAATGTATTAGCAATATCTCCAGGATGTTACTCACCATTTGTTGAGTGAAAAAAGAAAAACAGGAAAGATCTTTTAAAAAATAATCAAACTGAATGAATCTTTATGTTATTGTATTATCCTTTCTTTTCATCATTTAATTATTTTCCCTCTCGATCACCCATGCATTAAAGTAATTTATCTTCACTTCTACTTTAAAAAAAACTGTATTAAGAATGTCAACTTTTATTTAAGAAAAATATTTGTGATTATTAAGGAATATTGATTGCCTAGGCCAACATGACTCGACAAACATGTCAATATTTATAAACACCTGTCCCTCATAAACAGGAATCTATGAACTAAGTAACCTGAAGAGGCATATTTCAGAAAACTTCTAAATATTGATAGTGCTTAAATAAACTACAGTCACTTTTTCTATTAGTATAAATATCCTCTTTGTTGGCTCTACTGCAGTGGCTCTGTTGTTATTCTCTCTGGAAGCGCCTGACACTTCTCCACCATCTGTGGTGTGTGTAGAAATATTTTCAGATATGCTTACTTACTCAGATACATAAGATACACTAGACATTTTCTATTGTAGAACTGGCAGCCACATTGCCCAGCACATGGGAATGCTCAGCCTTTATTATCCTTTTATAGCATATTTATCCGTTTAGAGCGTAGCCCTCCGCTATACAAAGTAGTGGCAACCTGAAAAATACGGCCATGGCATACATTGTACTCAACAATTTTCAAAGCACATAATTTTGATATGCTTTTCTATGACAGATAGAATATTTTGGGGCAGGGTGGATATATTTTACTCAATATAAATAGCTTTAAAACATTTTATTAGTGAAGATTCTCATGCATCCAGGTCATGGTCAAGCTTGAAGAGATCTGGTCAAATGAAGGCTTGCCTAAACTAGAAAACTTTCTAGAAAACTGAACTCAAGCTTCGAAACACCCTATGTTTCCTCACTGACTGAGCAAGTTGAATGGGGATGTTTGACTGATTTGCCTTAGTGCATATTAATATTTTATTATTAATTACAAACTTACAGAGTGTGAATCAAAAAATGACTTCATATGTTGACGTAAAGAAATTACTTTTTAAGTGTTTAAATGTTAGACTTTAAACCACTTTTGTTTATTGCTGCAACATGTTTCATAAAACCATTGTATTGTTTGTCACCTTTCGACTGCTCTCATATCAGTCGCAACAGCAAGTTGTTACTACTTGTTCACAGATATGAAATATGAGGCCATTATACATGAGAGTAATGGGGCCAGTGGCTGAAATTTGCTGGAATATTGTTTTTCTTTTTTACTGTTTTGATTTTGTCACAGTCAATCATTCAGTTCAAAATGCAGGCAGCTTATGTTTGTCACATAATGCTTTTAAATATATGAGCAGTGCCCAAATTAAATGCCATATAATAAAACTTCTTTTTTTTTTCATATTTGTTGACCATTTAGCATAAAACTTTTCATTGTATGATTTTTTTTATTGGTACTTTCATTTTCGGGGAGAATTATGTTCTGTATTTATGCCAAATTTGGGTGGTCTTAACGTAACTGTTGCTATGCTGCTTGAGATCAGTTTCTTCAACATAGTTCTCTAGTTCATTAGCCAAAAATAAATATTATTATTGTGAGCTATGAGCCTAAACACAAGGGAAGAAAAAATATGTTAGGGTCAAACTATCCAAATTTTTGTATGAATTTTCTCATCAGTTTTTCATCAAAATGGTTTTGGTTAGATAGTGTTTATACTAGAATATTTGTATTAAACCACTATGCTTCTAACAAATGATAATAAAGGGAAGCACTTGATTACATTTTTTGTTCTTATTTTTCCATTTGGGGATTGTAAGGTGTAAGTAGGACTGAGGAGAAGTATCAGGCAAGATGTTCTGCTATTCTCATCACTGATTTTCTTTTTTTCTTCATACATTTTTGACACACATTCATGAAGACTTTCCAACATGTAGTCTAGTCTGCCAAAAAACTGTATCAACAATTGGGGAAAAGGCAGTAGTCCCACAAAAAAAAAAAAAAGTTTTGCATTTGGGTTAAAAATGATGAGGGGAATAACTTTATATGGCGTATCCAAAAATCATAATTTACAATCGTCAGATGGAAAAATCACTCAAAGGAGGCCTCGCTGATCGATTCCCATAAAACAAAAACACAGCAAAATCATAGGATCATGACTTTCTTTTTCTATTTCTTTTTTATGTAGTCCATCCAGGAAAATGTGTTCAGGTGAAGCCAAGAGCAGACGATCTTTCCCTGCTCGGTCTTGATTCTTTGTTTAGAAAGACACTAATTTAAAAAATGGAAAGTCTTCTATTATAAATTTATTTCAACACACTATCATTCTTTACTGAATGGCTTAGCAAGATAAAGACTTTCATACAGAGTTAAGAGAAAATATTAAATAGGGATAGCCATGGTTTTCACTGTACCACACCAGCCAGCACTTCCATGTTGTCACCCATGCATTTTCTTATGAAATCTGCAGAGAATAATTAAACTTAACCCTAGTGATTTTTTTCCTTATTTTATTTGGTAGGTTTTTCGACCCAGTGATGCCTCTTTAACTATAGTTTTAATTTATCGCAAACATCTAGAAAAAAAAATGAAATCATGATTGTTCTAAAAAAGCTCTACATTGACCTTCTATTTCAAGGGTACTAAATAAGTGCATATATACTCTAAAGGTTATCCCAGTGTGGCTTTTTATTTAATTCGTTCCTGTTAAGATCCAAGTCAAAACTAGAGGAAGGAAATATTTAAAGCTCTTCACGCAGAATCAAGTTGAGAAATGCAGATAAATGACTCACATGGGAACGCTATTTGTCTATTGCATATCTATTGCAACTACTGCTCCCAGCATTTTGTCAACTAAATTTGCAAAAAGACAATGTTTTTGACCATGTTGTTTGTAAAAATGTAGCTGTTAAAGTTTGAAAGCATTTGAGAAGAGCAATCTTTAACCACAGCCTCAAATTCCCATTTAATAAACATTTATTTGATGTACATCATGAATTTAAAAATACTCTTTTCTAAAAAATGTAACCATAGTTTTTAGAAGTAAAAGTATTTTGACCTTACTTGCCACCCTTACATCTTAAATCACTTGTTAACCAAAGTGCTATTTACACTGATACAGCTAGAAGCCTCCAATCTAGCTCGGAATCTGGGTGTAATGATGGACTCAGATCTGAACCTTCAGAGGCTCATAAGGAGAGTGACAAAGTCGCATCTCTATTACCAAAAGAAAATCTCCAGGAGCAAAGGACTAATGTCTTAGCAGAATCTTAAAGCCTAATATATATGTTGATCTTTAGTATAATTGATAATTGCAATGGTGTGTTCACAAGTCTGCTTAAAAGTAAACCAGACTGCTGCAGATAATCCAGAATGCTGCTGCCTGCATCCTCACCAAAACCAAGAAAGTAGAGCACATCAGTTCTGAAGTCATGACATTGACTCCCTATATATCAGAGAATAGACTTTAAAATACATATTTTATTCTATAAATCGCTGAATGACTTAACAACAAAATACATTATGGACTTGTCCCTCAACCTTCCAGAAACCCTAAGTTGCTTTAAATGAACATTAAAAGCTTATTTGATTAGGGTGGCCTTTGATTCGCTAAGCAAATAAGTTGATTTCCATCCAGCTATGCTTTCATTTTCATATTTATTATTTGATATTTATGTAAATAATCACCTTGGTTTAATGATAATTCTTTATTCCCACTAGGAATTACTTTTCTGTTACTTTCATGTAGCCCTTTGAAATCTGAACTAAAATATGCTAGATATAATAAAACGTTATCTTGCCATGCCTTGCCCTACTGTAGCACAGAGGAGTAGTTTTCAATATTTTTTAAGGTCTGTGTAACCCATTTAAGAACAATCACTATAACTGGCTCCCAGTTTTCATTGTAATAATCCTCTAAGCAGAGGGAAATGGTTTCTATTGCTGCATAACAAAGCAAACAAGGTTATACTCTGCCATAATCAGTTTGTTTTCACCAGTTAGCCTAATAGCTTATACCTGTTTTTGGTAAATGAAACAGATTGAACAGGCTGTACACTGAAAGTCCTTCAGAGTCAAAGCCAAAAGCTGTCTTGTCATGAGGTCACTGAGTAACTACAAATCATAAAAAAATAGACCCTTAAAGATATTGTCTAGACTGCATAAAAAACAAATTTCTGTGAGGCACCATGTTGTAATCATTTTCTGGAAATCAGTGGGGGAGAGCAGCAATGATGATGATTGTTCCCTCTTCATGATGAAGAGGAGCCAATTAGGAAAGACAGAAAAAAGAAAGAAGCATAGGTCACCCATTTTAAAAACTTCTTATGGGGCATTAAAAAGCCACTGAATGCTCAATGTGGTTCTCATTTTGTGTGCTGTAAACATGTGCATGTTTTCAGTGCCTGTGCAAGTGTTCACATATTTTAGGCATTCATGTGTTCAGAGAGATAAATTACCACATTAAGTGGAAGAATCAGGCCAGCAGCTTAGGACTGACAGCAGAATGGATACCAAGCAAATCCCCAACATTAAAGTAACACTCTGGAAATGTTACAGCAATACAAAACACATATTTTAGCTTCACATTATTTTTATTTTTTGCCATGTTTTCCATTTCAACAGACAAATCTCTCAATAGCTAATAAAAGGCATTAGAAAAATTGATATTTTTCGAACTATTAATGAATTCTGTTATCATCCATGGATTAATTGATAAAGCAATGTATCATCTCACTGTTAGGCACTTACAGTAATAACCAGAAACAGAAGACCCGGAATTCTACTAGAACAAGGGGCGTTTAAAGGGTTTATTGGAATGTGAAACTGCTGCAAGTCAGGAGGGATTTACCAGAGTCAGCAACCGGAACTCCAGGAGGGAGATCGGACAGTTAAATGACCAGACAGAAACAGAGGGGAGATATCTCTAATGTTGAATTCTGGCCCGTTATACTTTCCATTGTTTTGGAGCAAACTTTGAGAGTTTCTGAAGTTCCCAGTTGGCATGTGACTTCTGACATGATCTCTGCCTGCTTGTGTACCAAACCTGAAACTATGACCTGGATTATCCTTCGGCACCTCACCGGATCTCTGACCTCCTGGCTCTGACAACCAAGTACATCACCGGCATCGGCTTTGGCTTCGCCATCTGGATCATCCTGCCTACATCCGTCTGCTTGGTTCTGATCTCCTGCCTGTCCTCCAACCACCAATACATCAGCGTCTGGGACTCTCTGTGTTGGCAGCCAGCCAGCTGGAACCAACTTCTATCTTCTGGATTCGGACTGAACTATTAGACCAGAGGTTCCTGCCTTAGATGCCAATGATGCTTACTACGATTCTGTTGTCAATAAACGTTCTGGGAAATCTGTTTGTCTGCCTTGAAAACTGGATCCTTCAGTTCTCACAGTAGCACAAATTATCTTTTTCATGATTTTTACAAATGAACATTATAAGTGCACAAACCTGCACTAAAAAAGCAATAACTATTCAATCTATTCGCTGAGTTTTTTTCATGTCAGTGGGGTGTCAGCTTCATGCAGCTGAAGCTCCTCCTATTTGATGATGTGGTCCATGGTGTATTTTTTGTGCATCTGAAATGCAGAGCGGTGAACTCCTCACGGGGCTCGCGGAAATCGCAGTTACCCCGCCGCCTGATCTAAATGCATCATTAGGAAAACTGGTCCAGATTCTGAGATGTAGCCCTTATTGCGCTATTTTAAAAAAATATTTCTTTGTATATTGACTATTCTGGACTGAATTTGCTTGGATGAATGACTTCCTCTGGTTTGACAGTGGTCTTCTTTTTAGAAAGATGAGTTACTATTGCAACAATTACTTCTATGATGTAACTGCAATGTCCTTCCATCTTTGAAACAACAAATGACAGCACATACCTGTCTGGTTCAAACTAGCTCACTACAAGCATGTTTTACAGTTACTGAAGACAAAACAATTAAGAACATTTAATTAGCAGGAGAAGCAGTAGCAGTAGTAGTAGTAGTAGTAGTAGTAGCAGTAGCAGTAGTGGTGGTGGTAGTAGAAGTAGTAGTAGTAGTAGTAGTGGCAAATGAGCCCTTTAATCCAGGAAACCTCCATGGTCCAGCACACTCTCTCATCTTAAAGTTGCAGGGCAGTAGCCCTTAAATACCGGGGTTGCCCATACCAGTTTTATGTTTGAACTCTATGGTCAGCAAACATGGCTCATGACTGAAAGAACAGGGGTAGGACCTCTGTAGTCGGATTGGAGCTCCAAGAAGAGCTGCTGCTTTTCCACTTCCACAGAAGTTGGTTGAAGTGGTTGGGGGGTCTCACCAGGTTGGCTCTGTTTTTTAAAGATAGTTTGAGCACATCCCATTGGGAATGCACCAAAGGGGAGACACAGAAGTTGATGGAGGGGCTCTATAGGATATTGGACACCCAAGAACGACCTGGAAGATTTTAGCTGGTAGAGGAATGTCTGGGTTTCCCGATTAGACTTGTTACACCTGCAAATTTGTCAAAGATAAGTTGAAGACAGTAGATGGAGGACCCTGGGACAGGTTTGAAAACTATTTTTATGCCAAGCCTAATAAACTTGTAGAGGCAATTTCTGTGACAGTTGAAGTTTTTGAGCCCTCTGCTAGCCTTCAACTTTATAAATGATTAGAACAATTTCTGCAATAGTTTAGATCAGTGCTCAGCCCTGTGCAAGAATGGCCCAGTCAATATCCAGGCTTCAATCAAACTCAAAATCTTTGGCAAGACTTAAAAAAGAATGTTTAAAAAGGCTTCCCATCCAATGAACTTCAATTTACATTCTTCAAATGTAGCCAGTGAAGCTGTGGTTTCCGTTTCTCTTGTAGTTGTCAATGTTCAGTTTTCTTTGTTTATAAACATGTCACAATTTTTAATCGTGGTGGGATTTTTTTTTTCATTTTGGTTTAGTTGCATAAATGTCTGCCAAACCTTTTGCATTAATCGGTCCTGTGCCGACATCTTTTTTCTGCACATGTTGTGGAACATAGAGCAGACAATCATAATCTGTGGCAGCTTTTCTGAGCTATATTGGCAGCTTCTCATCCAATCCAATGCTGACACAATGTTGCAATGCCATAAAGTCATACAGTTCTGTTGCACTGTAACTCTAATTCTTTAGCTTCAGAACTGGATTACTGGATAGATAATATGTCTATTATTGTCATTTCTGTCATTCCAAATGTGTTTGCACTACACCTTTGCCCTCCTCTCTCCACTGGCCCTCTGATATTTTTACATACATTCACCCATGACTTTTAAATGAGTTGTAATGAGAAATGTCTGGTTTAATAAATCACATTTCTGTTGATAAATTGATTTATTTATCTCACAGTATTTTTCAGTTTGTGAATCAGCATACATTCTCCTGGTTCATGCAAAAGTTTGCTCCTGAAAATCCAATCATTCAATTAGCACCTGTTTAGTACATCAACTTTATTGTATCAAGCTTGTACATGTTTTTCTACTCGCAGAATTTTAGTAGATGAGGCCCTAAATGTAAAGTTTTGCAGCTGTACAAAAATTAACAACCTTGTATGATTTGTTTTTTGTTTTTATAAAGTTTTACTACTTTCTGTTGGTATCACTATAAATTTTACTCACTATATGACAACTTGTGCAAATAATGGTGGTATGGGTACTATTGAAAGGCACAGCAAATTAAAACAAACATGGTCAGAGAGCTAGTATGGTTCCTTATTAACCATTCATATTTTACATTATTGCCTGGATTTTTCACAGTTCAAAAGTGCCCCTTGTCTGAAATGCAGGGGAATCTATACCTTCACCTATTAATACAAATCCTCACACAAAAATGGTTTTTATGCTTCAGCGTATTGGAAACTGTTCCCCTGAAGGAAAACCGAATGTTTGACGCAACGAAATAAAGGCTTATATTGGAAGATTAGTATGTAGTTATCCAGGTCTGGCAGAGGTCTGGATGAACACACTGAAACAAACACATAAATTGTTTGGATGTGCCTTTACAAAAATGGCCATAAAGTATCTCTTTATTTTCTTTCATATGACAATTTATGTGAAATGAACATAATCAGTTTGGTAATGTCATAAAAAAGAACTGAGTAAACAATCATTTCAAAGTATAATTACATAAAAAGCATTTTTTTTTATTGTTTTGTATTTCCAACTGGCTTTAGAACAACAACAAAAATGGCAGAAATGTTGACAAATGTAATCCTGATCGTGAAAGCAAGCTCCACATTATTCTGCTTTCTGTTTTTTTTTTTTTTTATCTGTCCTTAGCTAGCTTGAATGTGAAGGGAAATTGGAACAGTGAAGTATATCTGAGGACAGAATCCAGGGTAAATAAGCATGTGATAGACAATGAAAAAGCAGTAATCTGAAATAGAGCAATCCTTGTTTGACCTCTCAATATAAATATATACATTTTAATCTAACTCTCAACAAGTGTCTCAAGAGGTTTGTTTTCTTGTCTTGTCTGAAGACAGAAGGCTGACTGATAACTTATTGCTGAATAATGTAAAAATAAGGAAAATCATCAAATATGTGACTTTAGAGGGAACACAAAACATGAGTTTGATTTAGTTATACAAAGAAATTGTTAAGTTATCATGCTAAAACATAATTATCATCTAACGTTCTCAAAGTTAAGTCCTCAACAGCAGGGGGTTTGCAAGCTGCAGCTCATTAGCCACTTTTTATAATTATAATTACTTTGAACAAAAATGATAACAGAAATACCTAAACAAAATAAAAAAAAAAATAAAAAATATATATATATATATATATATATATATATATATATATGTGTGTGTGTGTGTTGGTGTGAGCTACTGTCATGAAATGTATACATGGAAGATCATAACTAAGTGACTGTTATACTAAACAGAAACCTCTGTGCAGAATACAGATTATGTAGTTTACACCTATAAAACATATAGTATGCTTATAAAAAGGTTTTATTTACTAACTCAATTTATATCTCTAGATTTTAGAATCCTCCAAGTGCTAAAATAGCTTTAAGAAGAATTTAACAGAGAGAAGAATGGTCAAATTGACTTGCTGTTGCAACCACTTCAACATTCTGAGGTATATAAATCTTTGTTAGTTCAGACAAACAGCTGCGTGGTGTAACATGAGGCCAATTCTTATAATCAAATTGTTGCTATAGAGTGTGTTTTCCTTTATACACATTGTCCCTCAGTTGAGTATATATATATATATATATATATATATATATATATATATATATATATATATATATATATATATATATATATATATATATATATATATATATATATATATATATATATATATATATATATATACCATATTTCAAAGTTATATAACTCCATTTGATTTTTAATATATCCAACAAATCTGTCAGCCTGACACAACAGGAGATAAGACAGTTCATGCTAAGGCTGCTTGAACCATCAAGCCAGAAAATGGCATACAGTGTAAGAAAGATTTTGCAATAGTGTAAAAAAGGATTTGGAGAACTTAATGATTGCTCACTTTAAATCTGGATTGATTTTTTTGGAAATAAGGGACTACTAAAAACTCATACAGTAAATAATAATATGGGGAAATACTCAAACTAGTTTCAATTCAATTCAATTCAGTTTATTTATATAGCGCCAAATTCACAACACATGTCATCTCAAGGCACTTTACAGTTCAACCAGATCATACAGTCAAATTGATACAAAGTTTTCTATCTAAGGAAAACCAGTTGATTGCATTGACTCATTGACTCAAATACAATCCCCCACACTAAGCATGCTTGTAGCGACAGTGGAGAGGAAAAACTCCCTTTTAACAGGAAGAAACCTCCAGCAGAACCAGGCTCAGTGTGAGCGGCCATCTGCCGAGGCCGACTGGGGTTCAAGGAGACAGAAGCAGAGATACAAGAAGCAGCTGTAAAAGGCGGCCCCGTCCAGGAAACACACAGCCAGGCAGACGAGCTCCAAGGCAGCTCCCATGCCAGAGGACGAAGAGAGCACATCCACTCAGTCACGGTCAGAGAAACAGGACCACACTGGAAAACCGGCCGATCTCCAACATCTATAAACAAGGGTGTTGATGGAAGCAGCACAGCTGATGTTTCTTTCCAGGATGACGTCACAGCCAAACAGGAACAGACGAGGCAAAGCTACTCTGAGGAAAAGCAGAGAGAGCAGAAGGTTAGAGATTGAACTAACAGATTCTGCAGAATAGGAGAACAGAGAGAGAATGAAGCAGAATGATGAAATGGGGGTCCCTATGTCCTCCAAAAGTCTAAGCCTATAGCAGCATAACTATAGAGATAGCTCAGGATAACCTGAGCCACCCTAACTATAAGCTTTATCAAAAAGGAAAGTTTTAAGCCTAGCCTTAAAAGTAGACAGGGTGTCTGCCTCACGGACTAAAACTGGTAGTTGGTTCCACAGGAGAGGAGCCTGATAACTAAAAGATCTGCCTCCCATTCTACTTTTAGAAATTCTAGGAACCACTAGTAAACCTGCAGATTGAGAGCGAAGTGCTCTGTTAGGAACATAAGGAACAATCAGATCTCTGATATAAGATGGAGCTTGGCCATTTAAGGCTTTATATGTGAGAAGGAGGATTTTAAATTCTATTCTTGATTTAACAGGAAGCCAATGAAGAGAAGCCAGGATAGGCGAGATATGATCTCTCTTTTTAATTTTCATTAGAACTCTGGCTGCAGCATTTTGGATCAGCTGAAGGCTTTTAACTACAGTTTGTGGACTTCCTGATAGTAAAGAATTACAATAGTCCAGCATTGAAGTAACAAATGCATGGACTAGTTTCTCAGCATCACCCCTGGACAGGATATTTCTAATTTTTGTAATGTTCCTCAGATGAAAGAAGGAAATTCTAGAAACCTCTTTGATGTGGGATTTAAATGACAGGTCCTGATCAAAAATAACACCAAGATTTTTTACTTTATTATCTGAAATCAGTTTAATCCCATCCAAATGAAGTGACTGGCTAATCAGTTTCTTTTTCAGAGACTCTGGTCCAAAGACTATAACTTCTGTTTTGTCTGCATTCAGGAGCAGAAAGTTAAGAGTCATCCAGGTTTTTATGTCTTCAAGACATGCCTGTAATCTATGTAATGGGTTAGCTTCATCTGGATTTATAGACAGATATAGCTGGGTATCATCAGCGTAACAGTGGAAATTAATCCCATGCTGTCTAATAACTCTACCAATTGGGAGCATGTATAAAGTAAAGAGAATTGGTCCTAGCACTGATCCCTGTGGTACTCCACAGGTAACCTTTGAGCGTGTTGAAGATCTATCATTAACATGAACAAACTGAATTCGATCAGATAGATAAGATTTAAACCAGTCTAGTGCTGTTCCTTTAATTCCAACAAAATATTCAAGTCTTTCTAAAAGAATATTATGGTCAACTGTATCAAATGCAGCACTAAGATCCAACAGGACGAGCACAGATACAAGTCCATTATCTGAGGCCATGAGAATATCATTAGTGACTTTCACCAGAGCTGTTTCAGTGCTATGATGAGCTCTAAAGCCAGACTGAAACTCTTCAAAAAGTTCATTATGGTGGAAGTGATCGCAAACTTGTTTGGCAACTACTTTCTCAAGAATTTTGGATAAGAAAGGAAGATTGGATATAGGTCTATAATTGACCAAGTCATCTGGGTCAAGAGACGGTTTCTTAAGCAGAGGTTTAATTACAGCAACCTTAAAAGCTTTAGGTACATATCCCTGTAACAGAGATAGATTAATCACATCTAAAATGGAGGAGGAGATCAAAGGGAATACCTCCTTAAATAACCTGGTTGGAACTGGATCTAACATACAAGTTGAAGGCAGTCTAAACCCGGTTCAGATTCCATGACTACCTCAGGTACAATCGCGGATAGAGGAGTGCTTATGATCTTATTTTTAATAAGATCAATCTTATTTATAAAGAATCCCATAAAATCATTGCTGCTAAGAGCAGGTGGAATGGACGGTTCAACAGAGCTATGGCTCTGGGTGAGTTTGGCAACTGTATTAAAAAGAAATCTAGGATTATTCTTATTCTCCTCTATTAATGAGGAGAAGTATGCTGCTCTTGCTTTACAAAGAGTCCTCTTATACAGCAGTAAACCATTTTTCCAGACTAGGAAGGACTCTCGCAGGCCTGTGGAGCGATATTTTCTCTCCAGTTTCCTAGCATTTTGCTTCAAAGTACGCAGCTCTGCATTAAACCAAGGAGCAAGCTTTCTATTTTTAACGGTTTTCATTTTCAAAGGAGCTGCGTTGTCTAAGGCAATAAGCAGAGAACTAGCAACCCCATCAACAAAATCATCAACCTGTGAAGGGGAATAAGCTAAGCTTTTGCACTCTGCAGCACTGCTCAGTGACACAGAGCAGAGAGAAAGTGAAGCAGATTCTTTAAAATTTATAACTGCACTATCTGATAAAGATCTACTAAAATTGAACCTTCTTTTGGGGGAGGAGAACTCTGTTAAAGTAATCCTGAAGGTTATTGGAAAGTGGTCAGAGAGGACAGGGTTGTGAGGAAATACTGTTATTTCTTCACATTCTATGCCGTATGTCAGCACAAGATCCAAAGTATGAAGATGAGAATGCGTGGGACTATTCACATTTTGAACAAAGCCAATAGTGTCTAAGATAGCATTAAAGGCTGCTCTTAAGCTATCGCCTTCAATGTCAGCATGGATGTTAAAATCTCCCACTATGATGACCCTGTCAGTATTTAATACCAAATCAGAAAGGAACTCTGAAAACTCATCTAAAAATTCAGAGTAAGGACCTGGTGGACGATACAAAGTTACAAAAAGAAGAGGTTTTCTTGCCTTGAAATTTGGATCAGGGAAATTAAGGGTTAAATGTTCAAAAGAGTTGTAGGTATTAATTGTTTTGGGAGTAATCAGTAAGTCAGACTGGAAGATTGTTGCTACTCCTCCTCCTCGCCCAGAACTTCTGGGGATGTGAAAATTTAAATAGCTTGAAGGAGTTGCCTCATTTATGCTCACATAATCCTCTTGCTGCAGCCAGGTTTCTGTAAGGCAAAACAAGTCAATGTGATTATCACAAATCAAGTCATTAACTAGTAGACTTTTAGAGGAAAGCGATCTTATGTTAAACAGACCGCATTTAATTGTTTTAACTTTTTCCCCAATTGGAGTTATTTTGATTTTAATTAGATTATCATGATTTACTCCTTTGGGAATCTTTGCTAATTTATTAGATTTTGGTCGTGGGCAAGACACTGTCTGAATGGAGTAAAGAGTGGGTAACAGTAGAGAAGCTGCAGAGATGTGTGTTAAACTACAACTCTGCTTCCTGGTCTGCACCCTGGGTGGTCAGGGTTTTGGAGGACTAATAAATGTGGCCAGATTCCTAGAAAGAAGAGCTGCACCATCCAAAGTGGGATGGATGCCGTCTCTCCGAATCAGACCAGGCTTTCCCCAAAAGGATTGCCAATTACTAATGTAGCCCACGTTGTTTTCAGGACACCACCTAGACAACCAGCGGTTGAATGACGACATGCGGCTAAACATGTCATCACTGGTCAGATCAGGGAGGGGACCAGAGAAAATCACGGAGTCCGACATTTTTTTGGCAAACTTACACACCGAAGCCACACTAATTTTAGTGACCTCCGATCGGCGTAACCGGGTGTCATTACCACCAGCGTGAATAACAATCTTACTGTATTTAACCTTATCCTTAGCCAGTAGTTTCAGGTAGGATTTGATGTCGCCCGTTCTGGCCCCCGGCAAACATTTGACTATGGTCCCTGGTGTCTCTAATGCCACGTTTCTGACTATGGAGCTGCCAATCACCAGAGTGGGCTTCTCAGTGGGTGTGTCACTGAGTGGGGAAAACCGGTTAGAAACGTGAACGGGTTGGTGGTGACCAGTGGGCAGAGATCCACGACTACGCTTTCTGCGTACAGTTACCCAATCGCCTGGCTGCTCAGGCACTTTTGGAGGACAGCTACGTGGGGGGCCTACTTCAACAGCCTGAAGCCTGGATTCTAACTCTGACACCCTCGCCTCCAAAGCTACAAAAATACTACACTTATTACACATCCCATTATCACTAAAGGAGGCAGAGGAATAACTGAACATCTGACACAGAGAGCAGGAGAGAGGAGAGGAAGAAGGAAGAGTTGGAAAAGAGTCAAGGGAGGGAGAGAGAGAAGCCATAGCAATGCTAAGCTAGCGCTAGCCTAGGCTAGCTACTCCTTGCTATCAGAAATAAAACAGTGTGAAACTGACAAGTGCTCAGTAGAAAAGTGCAGCAGAAGGTGCTATGTTTTAAAGTAGTCAGTTAGAGTTAGGCTACTTAGATACAGAGATATCACAGAGAAAATAACTTCAGATGGAGATCCTCTGAACAGCTGCACACTCAGTTAATCCAAACAGGAAGTCAACACAACAACACAGAGCTGCGTCAATAACACTGTGTTCTTTGTTTAATAACATGCAGTGAATAGTTAATGTCTCAAATGACTCAAATATTATGTGTTTCAGTACAATAAAGCAATTTTAATGTTCAAGTGAATCAGCAAGAAATTTATGAGGTCTTTGCTGGTAAAAATGTGGTGCGTGTTAGGTGACCCTGATTTTTATTTGTTGTCATTGCTCAATAATCAAATATCCCCTTAACTCTCTGAACTGAGATTTGGCTAAATAAACCAGTGTGAGCAATATATTTGTGTTCTTATAGAGCCTGTAAGAAACCAGCACTTCTTCATCATGCAACACACATCTTCAAACACGTTATATTTCAGGGAAATATCTCTTTTCAGATTGAGATCAGCCAGAATCTAGGGTATAAAGCTGAACGTTTGATCCTGAGGTGTCACTAAAGTGCCAGACAAGGAAGGCATCCATCAGCCAGTGTTTTTATCCACCAAGTTTGTCATCTATTTTGATTAGAAAAACATTGAGTCATTCATTGAGAGAGAAATTCTGCTTTACTGGAATAGATTACGGAAAAACGTTTTACAAAACAAAAGCTGAAAAAAAGGTTTAAGATTATGATTAATGAGGGCCACTAGATAAATTACAGGAATATTTAACAAAAGAACAATTAGCAAATGTTGACATTTTCCATATAGAGTTTTTGAACTCTTTACATGTCTGCATTTATATGGATTTAAAGCAGGGTTTGTATGTAAATAATTCAAGCTTAAAACATCACTTAGGCTATGTTCACACAGCAGCCTGAAGTGACCTAAATCTCTATCTGATCTTTTCACGGCAGTCCTAACAACACAGATCGGATTTTTATCATTGCAACCCGGGCCACTTGGCTATGTGGTCCGGAATCCGATTCGAATGTAATCTTTTCAAATGCGACCTGTATCTAGATGGCCAGGTCACATTCATCTGACCTGAACGACATTAGTACCAGACAAAGGTCACTATTCTGCATCTTGCTTTCCAGAAGCGGCCAGAAAAACAACAACCATGGTGGATGGTAATCTGGAGAGTGATATTTATGTTTAACTGTCCAGAAAAGGTTGTGTTTTTAAGTTTGGGAAAGATGGCTAGATGCGCTCCAGCAAAACCATTCATGTTTACTTCAGTAAACACAGAGCACGCTTGGTTTTGATATTTGGTCATTGCATCCTCTACTGAGCATAAGGTAACTTATTATATATGAATGTAGTTCACAGAAGAGATCACATAGAAGTTGCACATATTTGAAAATGTGAATGGCAACGCAACATCGTAAATGAGCATTAATGCCTGCAGTGTGAACGTTAGTGTTGCACCGACACTATACCCGATACCTGGCTGTGCAGTATTGGGCGATACCAATACCATACCGATACCATCTGTTTGAAATTGATGACACACTTCATTCACCAGCTGTACCCTCCCTGCTCTCTAATCACCATTCATCTTACTCACCTGCTCCCGCTGCTTTATATATGGTTCAGCCCAGCTTTCGGGGAAAGCTAATTAGTTATTCTTAATTGTTTTAGTTTGATTTGTAGTTAAGTCCATTGTTCATGTCCAGTGTGTGGAGAGGATTTTAGTGTTTGCCTCGTGTCTCCTGATTATTCTGGCTCTTCTCCACGGAACCCTCTCGATTTTGGATCGGCGTGTGGGGAGAGTTAAGTTCTGTGATCCTGGCTCCTTGATGGAGTCAGTTTAAAGTTCTGCAGTTCTCCTGGTATCATGCCTTGTCTCTGTTCCTCTCAACCACTGGGCCCGCCTGTCTTCATCTGAGCATGTCGGTCTGAGCTTGCTACTGGACTCATGGAACCTGCCTAGGTGCTCTGTGGATTCCAGGAGCCCTGAATTTGTCAGTTCCTGTTTGGATTGGAACCCCTGGTTGGGCTACGGACTCCTGGATCATAGAACTGTCTTGTTCTGAACTATTTCCATGACCTGGATTGGTCTCCTGCCTGTTCACTTGGATTGCAGCATCGGGGACACTCTGTAAGGCTCTGTGCCGCATTTTATTAGCAGTGCATCGCCTGATCCTGCCTCACCCGAGAGGATGAAATGAACTGTTAATGCAGATAAGTGACTCACAAGGATAATCTTCTTCTGTCCGTTGATCGTGGTCACTTAACTGTGTTTCGCCCGCAACCAGAGTGCCAGTGATGGGTGATGCTCCATCTTTCCTCGCAGCCGCTACAGGTCCACTGATCCATAGCAGCCTGCGTTCTGTTTCAGTTTTGTTCTGTTTATTTCTGTCATTAAACATCTTGAAACTTCTCACTGTCTGTCTCTCCTGAATACTGAGTCCATCTGTCCCATTTTATTACACTTTCAAAGTAATAGAAAAGGAACATGATGAATTAATTGGAATTCCTATTAATAAGGTAGAGCCTGAGACTCTAAAGCCCGGGGCTTTCAGTGGAGAATGGGCTTTAGATAAAACAAAGCCCCAAGGAATTATCAGAAATTAGGGAAACAGTTTTTTTTCTGTTTTCAAAAACCAGGTCAACTTCCAGAGAGATTGCAATAAAAAAAACTTTCTATATGTCTTGCTTTAATTCAGAAACAACCTTCTTCCTGTAGATTTTTTATAAACAAGCCCACCCTTAAATCTGTATTAACTCAGTTCCTGTCTTCTGAATCTAAAAGGGGAAAATTACAGTGGGGGAAGCAGGTGCTCCTGGTGCGAAGGTAGTCAAACTAAGCCTTGAAAAGGTATTGATCCTTTAACGCAGTAGCTACATGACTAACACACAAGCAGTAAATTATAAGACAGACAAGTTCGCCCAAACATCTGTTCCACGGTTACTAGTGTTTATCTGTAGTGTTCCTTTTCAGGCCTTGTTCCTATGAATGCAATCAGAAATCTTCCTTTTCCATCAATTACTGTCAGGAGAAAATAAACACAAGCGATACACATCCTAGGTTTTTGTCACAAACCCAAACTTCAACCTGAATGAGCATGGATGTGTTCAAAAAACAGCAGTACAGTGTATTAATGAACATCCCAGAAGGCATTTGCAGCTACAGTAAGAGTCACATCTTTAACAACTACCTTAATGCTTTACTGCATTTAAATAGCTACAAACAAGCTCCCTATGCTGCAATTTACCATAAGCAGTAAAATTAGAATGCTTCAGTTCACCACAAGGTGACAAGTTGCATGAATCCCTCAAAAGTCTGAGATGATGTGTTTCTCTGCTCAGAGGAGAGGTGTATTGCTGCTGTAATAAACCAAGATTCAGTGAGAACCTGCTGAAAGACTCCTGACAGAAACAGGCCACCACATAATTGGACTTGGAGAGAAGGGAAGTTGTCACTCTTTGCTATTTTTTATTATTTCTCATCCCTGGTTTTCCCATTAAAATAGTCTCCAGCTGCTAAAAAGGCATACAGCCTCAGGTAGAAGCTTCTGGAGCTTCATATGCTGTAATTTTGTTTAGCTTTTAAAGCATTTTATGCTTTTCAGAAATGTGTTAAGGTAGCCATTTAATTAATTTAACAGGAAAGAATGAATGGAATTGCTCTGTGTTTCTTAAATTTGTTCTTTTAAAGTTGGAGATCATGCTGTAGTGTGTTGCTCTGTTCTCTCATTATAAGGACAAAGTTGAGCCAAAAGGAAAAACTATCAGGTTTTTTTTATAGAAATATGTGGGGTTTGCTAATTCTTTTCTTACCTGTTTTAGATCATTTGGCAAAAATTACAACTACAAGTTAATTTAGATGTATTTCTACTATAGTAGGTTGACCTACTGTGTTGTATTCAGAATTTAAGAATTTTAAAATCCAATTTTTTGGAAAAGATCCTCAAGCTGAATGAGCTTGAATAGAGAGAATTTGTGAACAGCATTATTTCAGTCAAGCTACTTAATTGGATTTTGGCATAAGCTTTGACTAGGCCGATCTTTAAGTATAGCTATCCAGTCAGCTGTGTGTGAACTCCAGCCTTGATCTTAAATCTTCCTTGGTATATAACAATTTTTTTTTTCTGGGATTTCCCTGCATTAAAATTTAAACCCAAAATATTGCATACCCCTGCTGATTAAGATTTTAATTATAGTTTTAATCAAGAAGATTTTTGTTGAAAGAAAAGCTCTATTGACACATATATCTTAAAAGAATACTAATAATAATACTAACATAATAGCATTAGTTTTTTTTTTATGCAATCATCTACCCATATTTATTAAAATCTATTAGAACTATACCCATTCAAAATAGTAGTGTCTTTTACTGTAGCTCCATCATTTTTTCATCATCAGACCAACTTTTAGCATCTTACATTTGTAGGGAAATTGATCTGAAAACTTCATCTGGTTACCATGTGTCTGTCACGAATGGCTAGAGAACCAGATAAAAAATCAAGTATATTAACATCAACAGCTGCTCAAAAGGCATGTAAACGTCTGAGCAAAACAGGAAGACTTTGATCTGTATGAACCAAACAGAAGAAAAAGAGTCTTCCTGCAACATAATAAAATTGTCTCAGTTATGCATTTAATTAATTGCTGCATTCCAAACCATTTCAGCATGATAAGAACAGCAGTGTTCATGGACAACTGTCATACTGCAGTCGGGTACATAGCAAAAACCGAAGGTTTGAGAAGATATTTTCTGCATGTTTCTTCATATTTATGTATAAACACTAAAATAATCCACACTAAGAAAAGGCATCATGTATGCTAGCTTGAAAATATGGAGACTTTTACAATAACAAACCCATCAGGACTCTTGGTGTGTTCGATTTGTACTCAGGAGTGGGAATTGTTGACCAAGAGAAGGACATTTCAAAAGGAATCTCATCCAAACATGAAATGATTTGAGATTATTTGTGTTTTGTCCTGAAGTGAAATGCCGTTATCTGCAGAAGCAGCAGCTTCTTTTTCTCTGGAAACATTGTCAGGATTTTGTATAAAAAAGGCATAGGCATGGGACATATGTTAAAAACGACATCTAAATGGCTGGATGTGGTCAGTGGGTAATTCACAATACACACAGGTGTTACCCCAAGTTTTAAGACCATATATAATCAAGCTTTCTTTTTGTTTACACTTGTGTGTACAAAATGACAAATAAAATCTGTCTAAGCTTAACATCCGTAACCGAATAAAGCCTCTGACTGCAATTTATCTGTCCCACAAACGCCAAAATAGCCACATCAAGTCAAAAAGTAGAGGCATATGTTATATTAAAGTGTACAACATGGCTAAACCTGCAAAATAAATGACAGTAAAGTTATAATATCACAGCAGCATGCTCTTTTAAGATAAAATAGATGAAATCCAAAGTTTAATTTATGTTGCTGCAACTGGCATTTTGTAAAGACTTGATGGAAAAATAAATTGAGTTGACATCCCCAGTTTAGAGGGTGGAACACAGTTATTTCTATTTCCAAAACCAGAGAGGAATCTTAAAACATCTAAAAGGTGGACAAATGTCTGGTGCTAACCTCATGAGCAGCTGAAAACAACACCAGTGGTGAGTATAATCATAGAACACACTTCTAGAACACTTTAACAACTGAAGTCCTTTTAGTGTTTCACCCATCCATGCACACACTTAAACTGATGGTAGTAAGGTACATATTAGCCACAACTGCCCTGGGGCACACTGACAGAGGCAACAGGGCCCCTTAGGACCCATCGGATCACCAACAGCAGACAAGTAAGAGAGGAGATAGATAAAGTGTCTTGCTCTAGAACACAACAACTTAGATGTACTGGTTAAAAGACAAACTTCTCAAAGGTAATAAGTCTAATGTTTTTTAAATAATTATTACATTGAATGTGCTTGGTAAAAGGTTGTTTTGGTGAATTAACTTTAAACACATGGTAATAAACTCCATCCAAAGCAATGTTCTGAAATGGGCATAAAAAAAATCTTGCACAGCTTCCTTATTATTATACAGCGTGTAAAATAAGCATCGAACAAACCACCATTTTTCTCAGTAAATATATTTCTAGAGGTGCTATTGACGTGACATTTTCACCAGATGTCGATAACAATTCATGCAATCCACATACACCAAGAAATAAAACCATAGATGTCCAGAAATTATGTTACATATATTTATTCATTTGTACAAACACCTTTGCTGGCAATGACAGCTCCAAGAGGACTACTGTATGGAGAAATTAGTTGCATGCATTGCTCAGTTGTGATTTTGGCCCATTCTTTCACACGAACAGTCTTTGAATCTTCAAGGCTTTTTGGGCCTTTCTATGAACTCTGATCTTTAGTTTTTTTCCATAGATCATCTATTGGATTCAAGTCAGGTGATTGGCTGGGCCCAATAGTCGAGTTATAAAAAAAAAAAAAGAAGGGGGATGGTGGAATTTTTTCTGGAAGCATACATAACCTAATTAATATAGTCTTTTAACCTAAAGTAATATGCATGGTATGGTTGCTACATGTAAGGCACGCTGGTCATTGACCTTGACCAAGGCACCATACACTAGAACTGCAGTCAGGCATGGCCATCACTGTTCCTCTATATTTAGGGACAAATCCAAAGGACAAATTTCCCACTGGGATCAGCTTAATAGTCATGGTAGTCCACTTCTTCGATTTTACTTTGGAAAATCTTTTGGCGATGAATCTATTAAGATTTGGAACAAAACCTCACAAAACATTGCAAACTAAGTCAAGTATATTTTTTATTCAAATTCAATTAATTAAACTGAAACTGTTGAAACAATTTTCAAAATCTGAAAAAAACTGCTTATAAATTCTGTTACATTCAAATTACCCTAAAACTTAAATAAGCCTATATATAATCTAATAATTTTACTCACTTTTCAAATATTCATTTAGAGTTTTTATTTTATAAAATAGGCTGTTTATCAGAAAATCAAAATTGCTCAACAATTACTTCAAATTTGGCAGTTCTGTCAAGTGGTGAGCGCGCATACAGGCCATGGAGGTTAAATAATTATACCTGCTAATAGCAGGTCTTTCAGAAGCTCTCCAAGTGCTAAGTGGTCTTTGGCTCTTGGACAACTCTTCTGATCATTATTTTCACTCCTCTATCAGAAATATTGCGAGGATTACCTGGTCATGGTCGGTTTATGGTGAAATTATGTTTCCATTTCTGGATAATGGCCCCAACAGTGCCCACTGGAACATTCAGAAGTTTAGAAATCCTTCTGAAACTAATGTAATAATGAAGATTGTGAAGGTCATGAGAAAGCTCTTTACTTTTACCCATCATGAGATGTTTCTCCTTTGATATTAGATAGATTCAGCTTTTTATAGGCCATAATTTAGGACTGAGCCAGCTGGTATTAATTTGCATTGACAAGGGGCAGTATTGCTTTCTAATAACTAAGAGATTTCGGGTGGTGTCTTGATTTTTAATGCCTTTTTGTACCTGTCTTTCTTTAGGTTTTAAATACTTTTTCCCTGTGCTAGTTTACTTTATTAAACATTTGTGGACATCTATGGTTTGATTCCTTTGTATGTGTGGATTGCATGGATTGTTACCGACATCTGGTGAAAAGGTAATGTCAGTAGTACCTCTAAAAATTTATTTACTGAAGAAAAGGGTGGCTTGTTCAATAGCCATTTTACCCACTATAAGTGATAAAAACAAGGTTCAGATTTACAACTTCTTCAAGTGACTTTGTGTCCCATATTATTCTTCTTCTGTCTGTTATTGTCTTGAAATAACTTACCGGTACCTGACTTTTTGTCAGTAAATCCCTGTAATTATTAGACACTACCAT
The DNA here is from genome assembly GCF_016077235.1 of Cyprinodon tularosa. NCBI lineage: Eukaryota > Metazoa > Chordata > Actinopteri > Cyprinodontiformes > Cyprinodontidae > Cyprinodon > Cyprinodon tularosa. The sequence goes on along the minus strand of NW_024039155.1, from coordinate 694,570 downwards.
TTAAGTGCAAATTCCTTGCGTTTTAATTGACCTATTTACTAGATGTGACAGTGGCCTCTGAATATGTGGCTCATGAATACAGTTTTTTGAACATCCCTTACTGAAACAAAAAAGTGATAATTGTAGATTTAAAGGAATAGTACACCCAAAACATGATTAGCCTTCATTTTCTACTCACCCCCATGCTGAACAACACTCTGGAGTACTTTTTTGATATCTCAAATGCATCTGGAGATCTGGGAGGCTTCTTGCTGTCTGCTGACATTCAAATAATGGAGGTCTATGGTGCCCGAGACAGAAAGGTCCATAAAAGTCCACAAAAAACGTGTCAATATTCCTCCATACTGCTCGTCCAATGTATTCCAAGTGTCCTGAGTGGGTAGCATCCAGAATTTACTCGAAACGAAGTCATTTAGAATGTTTTTAGAGCATAAACAGTAGTGTATAGGATTTCCTGAAAGCGCGCGCCTGCGAGTTCACGACGCTACGGAAACCGCGGCAGACCAAACCAGATGAAAGTGCGCATTCAGCTCGGCAAAGAACTCATGCTCTTCCTCAACACTGAAGTCCTCAGACATTTTTCTTTCGTTGTTTCTTTCTTTACACAGGTAAACAGCACATTTCTTCTTCTACGCTTGCATTATCGGCAGAGCAGACGCTGAATGCGCACTTTCATCTGGTTTGGTCTGCCGGCTTCCGTAGCGTTGTGAAAGCGCAGGCGCAGGAAATCCTATACACTACTGTTTATGCTCTAAAAACATTCTAAATGACTTTGTTTCGAGTAAATTCTGGATGCTACCCACTCAGGACACTTGGAATACATTGGACGAGCAGTATGGAGGAATATTGACACGTTTTTTGTGGACTTTTATGGACCTTTCTGTCTCGGGCACCACAGACCTCCATTATTTGAATGTCAGCAGACAGCAAGAAGCCTCCCAGATCTCCAGATGCATTTGAGATATCAAAAAAGTACTCCAGAGTGTTGTTCAGCATGGGGGTGAGTAGAAAATGAAGGCTAATCATGTTTTGGGTGTACTATTCCTTTAAGTATAAGGATTCACTTCACAAATCTGAAGAAAAAAAAACTTTGCCTGAATCACCATGTTTGTTTCCTTTCTTTGGAAATTAAGCCTCTACTGACAGTAAGTCTGAATCAAGACAGCTGAAATCATGTTTTTAACACCCCTGATGTATTTTTCCCAAATGCAGCCATAAATAAAGTTACTGAGTGAAAGGAACACCGCTGGGAAGGAGTGAACACATTTTTACATAGAATTTTTTTTTTTTTTTTTGGAACATGTGTCTAATCAACTCAAAATGGGGTTCTTGACGAAGATTAAAAGCATCTGTGCACAGCTTGTTTGTACAACACAACGACAGTCACCAAAGCAAAAAGCCAAAACAAAAGGATGAAAATTACAGAAAAAACAGAACTACCTTGATAAAATAAGGATAAAATTTACAGTAACATAAAATTGTGTTTTTCATTCAAACACAAGCTTCTCTGAAACAGGTTTATTTAAGTACATTCAGTACATATACTTTGTGGAAGTTGACAGGAGGTGCAAAATGTCCTCAAACTTTTAAACTGAAAAAAAAAGGCTTTCTGCGTAATTAGAATCCCTTCACAGTCCATCTCTTTTCAGAGAGAAACTAAAGACACTAAACTACAGAATCGGGATGCCTAGATGAGAAAAAAATATGGACACCACCCAAAGAAACGTACAGTACTGACCACACAAGACAAGATGTTCACTGTAAAACACCTGTGTGGAATAAATCACTCAGAAAAGGTACTCAAAAAGCATAAGGAGTGAGAAAGGAGCCCTTTGGCACAAATCAAGAGTGGAAAACTTAACAGGAAAAAACAACACATTACTTTTATTTGCCAGAATCAGTTCAATTGTGCTCACGGAGGGATTTGTGGATGAGAAGCAAAGATAGGCTATACATGTAATGAATGATGCAGCAGGTTGAAATAAACCATGTTATGTTGAATGCATCTCCAGAGATTTGCACAGCTTAAAATTGTCAGGATTGGATGCTACAGTATTTAATACTTAGGTATTTTAAATCACAGTAACGGCTGGAACAGCTGGATGATGATTTCAGGTCATTTTTTCACTTATCCGATTCATATGTGGCAGGATCACATATATAAGGACCTTTTTTCTGACTTAGGAATAGGCATGTGAGGATACTGATTTGCAGATACTGCCACAGTCTCCAACAAACACACTTTTACTACCTCTGGTTTGTTTTTATGTGATGGGGTTTAATGTAGTGCCAGGCGAAATATAGAATGCATTCTCTCAATTTTTATATCACATGTTGATAATTTGACTTGTGCAGATTAAGATGTATAGAAAGCTCATGATCCGGCTTAATTAACTATACTGTTTTATTTTAGTACCATAACATTTCCAAACTAGTGCTTTAGCTGCACACAGACACAGGAAGAACAAACAATATTTACTCAGACTAATTATAGAGCCTGAAAAGATGACATAACAACTGCAATGCATTGCATGATTCTCTGGCATCTGTAAACATGCTTCTGTTTGTTTACACCACCTGCATCCACAATGCTTCCTTTATTTTCTGTTTGTTTTTTGTTTTTTTCTGATCTCAAAAACTACCTTATAAATGTGAAGTTACATTGGTTGTGTTAAACAGTTTATAAAGATGAAACAGACATATTAAGAGTATTATTGTGTTAAGTAAACACAGACGTATTTAGTGACATATCTATTTATACATTTTGGCATTCATTTGGAAATCTGAACCACAATAACTTACATAAAGGATCAAAGCCACCTTTTTTTCCTCTTAACTCTTTGTTAGACCTACAGTATATTAATCTCAGTGCCCCCCATCAGTAGTTAGAACAGAGGAAGCCTCTTGGATGAATGGTGAAAGGTCTTCTAGAAAACGTCACAACCAGTTGCCTAAAGTTAACTTTTCAAGCTTGACTATGACCTGGATTAGTTATCCAAAATAAACCGGAGCTGTTTCCTATGTCTATGTTTGGTTAATTCTGATCATACTGTAAAAAAATTTTTTAGAATAGAAATTACTTGTGCTTGATATTGCTTACATTTTAGCTGTTTAAACAGATGAAATGTTTGCTTTTGTCACATAAGGTCATTCCTGGGTTTGCTTGAGGAGCTTTAATTAAAGGCCATAACTACTCACAGTCAGTAAGTGACATATTCCCATATGCCCCAAACTATCCTGTGTGCCAGACAGTTTCCAGATCTGCTAATGCTATCTAAGCCAAATTTTTTAACCTAGGTCTCTAAGTGAACGCAGAGATGTCCCCGCCCCCTCGCAGACACTCTCCTGCACCTCTCCCGAATTGTCTGAATTGACCGCAGACAGTGGCGCAGACAGAAGGCCTCTTATTGGTCAAATCTACATCCGCTCTACTCATGCGTATTTCCTGTTTGGTACCTTACTGGCTGTTGTAATTGTTAGAACAAAACAATTTGCTTTGTTGTAACAATTACAAATTGTTTGTATGACCGCCATTGCGGAAAACGACTTGCAAAGATGGACCCACTAGAAGAGCGAAGTGCGATAGAACGCTGGGACCCTTTTTCCACCTGCATCCCCTCTAATTTTTGCCCTGATGTCCCTCCATTGTCGCACAAACTTCCCCCGACTTCTTCACCACCTTCGCTGTATCTAGACCCACAGCTAGTTTGTGATTGTCCCTCTTGCGTGTGGCGTGGAAATACATAGTGCAGACCACCTGAACTTGTCAGGACATGTTCATCTACACTGCTGATGAAGATTCTCAGTCATCCAGGTCATAGTCACCTCTGTCCACCACCTCTGTTTAAAGTTGTTTTTTCTCTCTTAACATAGATGGCTTCCTTCAGGCCCCTCTCAAACCACCTATTTTCTTTATCCAGAATGTGAACATTCTGGTCCTCAAAAGAATGTCCTTTGTCCACAAGGTGTAGATGTACTGCGGAGTCTTGCCAAAAACAGAGGTGGTGGACTCAGATTCCAGCTCCCAAAAACGTACAATTCAGTTATAGAGCCTTCCAGATATCACCACACCCCCAACCCCATCACAGAGGAACGAAGCACCTACCCGCTCCAGCCGGTGAACAATACCTCCTTAACGACCGACCCTTAACAATTATAGACAGGTTTCAGGTATTACAGGAGACAATCCCCCCTTTAACGATAATCTCCCCCTTTAATGACCGGCCTTCAGAATCATAAACAGGTTTCAGATATCACAGGCTAACGATGGTACCAAACGACCCTTTCATCGGTTGCCATTTGCATGTTTCCAAGTGATACAAGGCTTTGTCTATATAAGACTCAAACTGTGGATCCAGACATTTGAATTGAGAAAGCTTCCTGGAGAGGTGGCGAAACGTCTTCAAATCTTGGAAACCAAGTCCAGTGGATATTTTTTGAACTTTTACGGAAGTTCAGCTACACTGAAAAGCAGCAGGTAAGAGAGCAAGCAGGCTGGGTGTTGCTGCACAGACCTATTGCATGTTTCCCTACCTACAGTATGTGCATTCTTGAGGAAATGTAAGTGCTCTTCATTTCTTAAGTGTTGTAGACGATAAAAAAAAAATGCACCGGCTAACCTTGTACCCGCTCCAGAGAGAGAACGCCTATTAAACGCGTGCAAGAGCATGCACAAGCCCATTTCTCCTTGTGCATGCTCTTTTTAAAAGTTACTATTCTCATAGCTCACCCAGCTTACAGTCCGAACGTCCGCCCTAACCCCTAATCCCTCATTCACTATAAAGAGCGGGATTATAGTGGACTTAATAGTGAACTCAGTTAACTTACCGTTTGGATAGATGATCATTGCTTTTTTGCTCCCTGTTGGTCATATAGCCAAATACGCCTCCACCGCGTGGTGCCTGCGCCATCGTTGTTATTAGTTGCTGCTCTTGGGTGGCGACAGCAAATCCCATAATGCTTCGCAAGGAGAGCTCTCCGCACAAAGCATTCTGGGATATATCTGCCACTTCTTATCCCTTTCTTTTCTTCTTATACACTTCGTACATATTTTCTCTTATGACGCTTGGTCTTTTTCAAAAAACCGTGGTGAGAAAGGTGAACTTCAATGACTGTCTGAAACCGTAGCTCACAAAAGATATATGCCTGAAAGTGTGCATGTGCACAAAAAGATAGCTAACTGGGGACAAACATGTAGGACGACCTTACGTAAACATATCAGCAGAATGATTACCAATTAGGAGGACCACTTATTTAGATGATCGACCCAGAAATAAAAGAACATCCTCTATACCTTTAATCTTTCATAATTTGCTCATTATTTCAGGTTATGTTATATAGATATATGTTTGTTAGGTTAGCCAAATGTCATGTGTTTCAGTAGCATTTATTTATCCACCTTCATTTGCTGGTGCTGCAGCTAAATTCTATGGCATGTAATAATTTAACTGTAATTTGGGTGAAATGCCAATATTGAAATTAAGTTTATTTGAATTTCTTATCTAATATGAGAAGTGTTTGATTATTTAATGTGGTTGTTTCACTGCCGTGCTGTTAAGCAATGTTTCACTTGAAGTAATGATGAAAATGGTTTTGTTTAAACAATAATACTGCATCTTTGTTGTTAAAATCAAGTATTATTTTGCACGAAATTTAGGAATATTACTGGTCCAACTTAGAAATACGATGCTGATATGGCTGCTTATTTGGAATGTTTATTTTGTTATTTTTGAATAATATGCCAAGCATTTTTATGATATTTAGCATTATTTGCTTTCTTTTCAAAACACAAACACATACACACCCACAGATCTCTGCATTCACACGTACCCCATTGAATTCTAATGTAAAGCCCAGCGATTTCCATTAAAGAAGAAACTCAAATCCCTCCCTATGGGCCCTTATTCTCTGACTGGAATCATAGTCCATAGTTTTCATAATTAATTTCGATGAAAACGTTTTAGTTATGGTGACCTTCAGCTCAGTCCTCTGAGCTGGATCTCGGTTAGTTGGATATCCAAGATACTGCTCTCAGGCAGCATTGGAATTGACTCTGTCCTCATCAAATTACCATATACTTTAGGACTTAATGTGGTTATATGTTATATGTTGATTTGCTTTCTTCTGAGGTGGCTAGAGAAAAGATCTTTTGATTCAAATCTATTTAAATTTTGTATAATTATTGCTAAACCATGCATTGTCAAACTTAAAAAATGAAATCATTAAACTGCATAAAATGTATGCTAAAATGCAACTGATTTCATGAGTATGTTGCACATTAATCAGCTTATGAGCCCACTCTCTGACACAATCTCCCCTCCGCCCTGGAGCAGCAGAGCCTCATGAGAAATCTCTGTTGAGGTTTGAGTCTTGGTCTATTGAGGTAAGCAGCAAGAAACTAAAGCCCTGATTGTATAACACGCCAAAATACGTTACTTCCAGTGAGGTTAAACCTCTTAGAGGGTCTATGTAGCAGGGGTGGGTCGTGAAGTTGCCTGCTCAATGCTGATCAGCAAACAGCCAGAAAGCGGCGAGGAAGTTGTTCTCATGAGTCGAGAGGGAAAAGTGATCATTCAGTCAGAACAGTCATCTTGTGCAGAATTCTGAAAGTTTACTATTCCAGAAACCCTCACGAGAGCTATTTTCACCCATTGTAGTGATGTGCTTTATGTGTCTCGACATTTATTAATAGATGATGTTTGGATTTCATTAGCACCATTGTGCCTCCCCTGTTTCAGAGAGCAGCAGCGTCACTGATTTAGAGTATTTAAACTGTATCAAATCTAAATTATTTAAGATATGTTTTTTTTGGACAAATTTCACTTAAGAAATATAATGGTGAAAAACCTAGAAAATGTTTACAGCTTAGCCTATTGTCAGCATGGATGCACTTCAAGCTGCATCTGGATCCAATACACTAAATGAACAAGTGTTTACACCAACAGCTTCCCCAAGTCAATGCTTGTTTAGTAGGGTCTTGTTCATGTTCATATGAGCTCATGCTGTACAGTATGTGCAGACTGATTACTAGTGTGCACTCTTTTAGAAACCGTCGTGGCTGTAGATAAACCTGTAATCCATACTTTCTGAGGCTAATCTCATCTTCAGATTATCCGGATGGGGGATAATCACCTACAACATAAAAGCTCACAGAGAAAAGACAAAGTCTGTTCTCACATTTCCCATGGGAAAGTAAAGCTGTGGCCATGAGGGATGCAAAAGAGCTGATAAAGAAAACATAAAAAATATATAAAAAAAAAACCAGTATTTAAAATGTATAATTTGTCACATTAATTATAATAGGTCTAATAAAGTAAAATTGATTAAAATAAACTTCTTATTCAATATTTTAATTCATCAAGCTGTATTTTATACTGTAGCTGTATTTTTGTTGTTTAAATGATATGAAAAGTACTTCTATAACAAAAGTCTGATTCTAGAGTGAATTACTAGACCAGATTTAAGGTTTTGTATAAAGTATTTGATTTTATTACCATTACAACTGCACGAGATGATAGCATAGGTTACAGTCATCAATAATAAACAAAGACACTGAAGACTGACAGGATTTACTGATTATATTAGCGGTTTTAATTAAAAGAATGAACACTGTTGATTTCTGGTGAACCAGGTGGCAGAAGGTGATGGTTAGCAGCAATAACCTGATTCACGCACAAAAACATGGAAATAAAACTGAACTAATAACGAAAGGCATGACAATGACACAAGGGTATGCTCCAAAAATGTATTTTCACTTGGGTGGACGTCTAACGCAAAATGTAATTCTTGGCAAGAAGCTGAACTGAGATCTATGTGTGGGGCTTTGACCTCCAAAACATGGAGGCTCACGTTGGCTGACAGCATTAACAAGCAGATCGTAACCAGGTGCAGATGTGAAGGGCCATCCATGGATGATTGGGATCAAGGATAACAAACCAGAGGAAAAGTGTACAAATAGCAGGGGAACCACAGGATTAGTCAACCTGAAGGTTTCATGTTGAAAAGACAGCTAGCAGTGCAGATGTTTCTAAGAATACCTAGAATAAGAGTGCCTTTTAGAGATTAAGCTGTGTTTTCTTCTCCTGGACTCTCCATCGTGTAACGTGTGGAACTGAAAGGAGACTATTAAGATTCAACTTTCAAGGCTGAATGCCTTCATGATCGCTGCTTAAATGTTTTTATCTGCTTTGTTATGCATTAGAGACCCAAAGGCTTGTCAATCAGTTCCATGGAGAAAGGCAGAGTAACCTTGGAGGAGAAAAACATCTGATGCAAACCCCCAGTACAGACAGCAGACTGCTCCTTTTGTTTCAGAACAGTGCAGATTACTGTTGCTTTATACTTTCCGTGATAATTGTCTTTCACTAGAAATCTCGAGTCCTTTTGTTATGTGGGGCAAATTTGCAGCTTTTTGTTACTCAGTTATTTTTGCCACTTGCTGCATTTTCCCCTTTGCATGTGTTTGGTGTTTATGTATTTACAGTAGGTTTTGAATTTGCAGTTTTTTTGCACTTTGCTGATTGCAGCTTTCCTCCTTTGCATTATTTTTACCTCTGCCACAGAAGTTATGTTTTAGGAGTCTGTCTGTCTGTCTGTCTGTCTGTCTGTCTGTGTAACATAAAAAGTTATGAATGGATTTTAATGACATTTTTTTTTAGAGTTGTCCCTCATGCTAAGGAACAATCCATTAAATTCCGGTAATAATCCAGATTATAATCTGGATACAGGAATAAAAAAAAAAAGTAAAATTCTCTAACATTGTTAGATGGGGATTATTGGTGGAACCAGAGGGTGGCAGCAGTGACTGTTGGCAGCCTCAGCATCAGGCTCAAAAAGACTGGACACGTTTTACTGAAGAGTAAACCACAAGAAGAAGGAACATTGTTGGTTTGTTAGCAGGATGAATTGAAAACCTATGAACAAATTTTATGGAAAAAATGTTACCACAGGTGTACCTCATGCCAGGGAACAATTCATTTATATTTGGTGATGATCTAGACAGTCTTTGAGTCTTATCTATAGGTGAGTCACAATTTAAAATGTGCTGCTTTGCGGACGTCTGAGTGCTTTTCTAGTTCTTTCCTTATTTTTGTCTCAGTTTTGTGTTTGCAACAATATTTGAAATTGCTATGAAATCATTTATACAATTTTCAAAGGATTTCAGTGATAAATATGCCAAACAAAGTAGAGAATCACTGAAGTAGAGGCAAGATTTACATGCTTTTTAAAATTTTTTCCAAGCAAAGATCTAAAAGGTATGTTGTGGATAAGTATTTAGGCTCCACGTGTTGATTCTAAGATGCAATTACATCTTCAAATCTATTGTGGTAGGCAAGAGGTTTGGACAGATCTAGAGACTGGGATTGGATGGGGAAAATCTATTAAGCTTAAATTCCATGCCTTTCCTTAAATCATTAATTGAATTACGATCTGGACTTTGACTAGGCCATTGTAACGCCTACATGGCCTTTGATTTTAAAACCACTCCAATGATGCCCTAATTTTAAGTGGAAGGTTTTTTGTCTGGCTGAAAGATAAACGACCCCAGTCTCTAGTCTATTGCAGCCTCTGTTGAAGAAAATAGTCCCCATACAACGATTTCACCACCACCATGTTTCATTTAGGCCTCTACTTTCCTGTCAACAGACTCTCTGCCTGGGTTGTTCATCACTGCAGCTGCTCCAGCTTTCTAAGAGGCCTTTCAAAGTTTAGGTTGTAAAGTGTTCCATGTATATGTAGGATTGTATTTGAGCCACCTGATTCTACTTGAAACATCTCCAAAACCTTATCCCTGATCTTCCTGCTTTGTTGCTTAGTCTTCAACATGCTTTTCCCCCACTAATGTTCTTTAAGAAACTCCTGAGGCCTTTTTAGAACAGCTGTATTCAAACTAAGATGAAGGTGCGCACATATGGACACTATTTACTAACTAGGCGATTTTTTTCAAGTATCTTGGCAATTTTGACTTAAACAGACCAAGCTGCAGACATCCATGTCTGCTCACACACAAACAAACTTTTGCTGAATCGTGCTTCATAGCTCTGGGTACACATCAAACACAATCAGACACAGTAAAACTGTCCAGTGTCTTGGACATACTTAATACAAAATGTGTATAATGATTTCAATTAAAGTTCTAGAGTTTTGTCTTGTTTCCTTCAACATGAACCAACTGATCTTTACAGCTGGATGTTAATTTACGTTTGAACCATAACAAAGCAAAAGTGAAAAAAGACCAGGAAACTATGATTTGGCATTTGTTCTGGTTTTCCAAAATGGTGGACATTCTTTTATTCTATTACAAATTCCATCAATTGGTGCTGGCTTTAGACTGTAAAATAAATCAACAAAAATATAACATATACAGGAGGTTCTTTAAAGTTAGAATAGCACCAACAACTAAAAAAAAGAACCACTTTTTTGAATGCTCTCTGATAGAGCTAAGAAATTAATCTGAACATTACAAATATCAAAGACAGAGTACACCACCGATAGACGAATATCAGTTTTACTATATAAACATGTTGAAACTCATATTCTTCCCCTTTAAGAGAAGGCAGACAGAAGACAATACAATTAGACAGCTATCCCATTAAACAATAGTTAATTGTTTTTTTTTTTTTTTTTTCATTTCTGTTCAAGTTACAGGATGAGGCCAAGTTTTCCCAACAGTCTGATCTATAAGCAGCAAAAACATGAGCAGGAACGGGCCGCAACTTCACAGGACGCTCACCCAGTCAGAAGAAGGCACAGAGGTACGTGGATGAAAGGTTAATGTCCATGTTCAGAGGGATAGATGCACAGTAGACGCAATGTCTCAAATAAAAAAGTGCTAAAAATAATTTAAACAATCCGGAGTACGAGGAAAATGGCAATGAAGGAAGCATCCTGATAGAGAGCTTCATTTTGATCAGATGGTGGGTTCCTGTGAAACAGAAGGTTTGTTAGTAAAATGGTTTAGAGTTGCCTCAACATTAGTGTTTTAAAGCACTTAATTTTTCGCTATTGAGGAAATCATCAAACCAGCAATTCCTCCATTTGTTCCATTTGAGGCTTACCACTGGGATCCATACAGGTAAGTGACGCTATTTAAAACATTTCTTACTACTAAACATCATTATGACCATGGTAGGTTTTATTTTGTCAGCATTATGTCTCAATGAATGGGTTCATTTTTTAAATTACATCAAACATAACCTATAGTACCTTGTGTGCAGCTTCATGTGTGGGTGGAGGAGCTTTCTCTGCGAGTATCCAGGACCCTGAAATACAAGCATGAACATTTAAAAGGGTGAAAACAATGTTAATTTTCTGATAGCTCTGTACTTTAGAGAAAAAAAAAATACTGCTAAACTCAGATGAAGCAGCATTTCGACTTTTGTCTGCTACACAGCAAGATGAGCAACAGGAAAATAGGACTTACTGTAGCTCAAAAAACATCATAATCCACATGGACACCACCCTTACCAGGCTAGTGGCAGTTAAAGTAATGTCTGATTCTGACTGTTATTGTCTGACTGTGTCAGCTCCGGACTTGGCTAAAACTTAGGAATGATAAAACTGTTTCCTCACTGGCTTGGCATGACCTTAACTCCTCGTCTCTTCCAGCGCATGACTAACAAACAAACCCTTTTCCTCTTTAGTCTTGTTAGAGTCAGACTCACTTCCCCTTTTATGTGCCACATATCTTGGTTTTTATCTGGACATGAATTTATCTAATCTTAGTCTAAAAGCTAGAAACAAGTGAGCTCACGCTTGATGCTGCCGCACAAAGTCTGCAAACTGCCGGTCCTTAGCGTAGAGTTCAATTATTCGTATCCTGTCTTGGATTTCCTGCAGAAAAAAAACAGGATTTTACTCGATAAGGGACATCAAAATAAAAACAAGAGATAAACTTCATGAAGGACTGCTATGGATGCAGACAGTAAGAAAGAAAATAATGTCTGGTTTATGAATGCCACCCAGTTTCCTTTTGGGCAGTCGCCTTTCCACTTTTTGTACTTATGGAGATCTTTTGACTGTTTTGCTGTCATTTTTTATACATAAAAAACAATCTTATTTTGTTTGTTGCTTCAAGCTGCTTATTTGATCGAATGAACAAAACTTGAACAAAACAAAAGCATTTGCAGGTCTTTCAGGGATTTTATCTGGGCTTTCCAAACACAGTCATTCCTCTATGTTCAGCTATAACTTGAAACTGCTACCATGCTAAGGACCATTATCTTCTTGAAAGGTCTATTTTGAGTTCCTCTCCAATTTCCTGACAGATGAGCCTTTGTTACCTTCCAGCACTGTTTGATAGGAGCCAGAACTCATGTCTGAATCAGTTAGTGAAAACCTGCCCAGGCCAAGATGCAGCTAAGCAACTCCTAACAAAACACTTCCAACAGCATACCTCTCCGTTTTATCAAGCTCTTCTACTAAAAAAAGATATTACTGATCTAAACCTAACAAAAGCTCTCTGTTATTCACTTTTAACACTATTTCACACCAACCACTGCCGTGTTTACAATAAGATAAACCTGTCCGTTATGTTTTCTTTCTTCACCTCCTAAATTAAAGCTGCAGTCTGTAACATTGAGAAGAGAGCAGACTTCGACTGAAAATTTGAAGAAAAACAGGTTTCACGTCACTCCCCCACCCTCTCTGCTTCACTCATGCCCCACCTCCAAGTTTCTACCCTCTCACAGCATCTGCGCGGCTACCAAGCGTCCAAGCAGCGTACGCGGCATGGAGTGCGAACCGGTAAGAGCGATAACACTCACCTCCAAGCAGCTAGATATAAGATGCTGGTTATACCGATGTTTGCCGTGTAAGCAGTTGTCGGCAGGGGCAGTAAGGGCAGTTTCTCTTTTGCTGGTGGCTGTCACTCCGCCAGACGCTCCTCTGGCTTTGATTGGTTGTTTTGACTCGTCCCGAATTATTCTTTCCAGATTGAAATACAGGCAGTATGCGGGACCAATTGAAGCTGTTTTTTTCACAGGTTACATATCACATGTACTGCTGTCTGGACATAGGGACAGTTTTAGCCAATATGCCAAAAAATGATTTTTAAAAACTTACAGACTTCAGCTTTAAGGTTTGAAAAAAAAAAACACCAATGGTTAAATAAAAAACATCTCTGAGAGATTACATGGAAGTTAAAGGAAGACATTCAGTCTTTTCTTCTCTGCCTATTTAAAGGTGTTCCAATAGGATCTGCCCAAGGACTAGTTCTGTCCCCCATTTATGCTACATTCAGACCGCACGCTGCTGAAATAGCAGAAGTAGCAAAGTCAATGGTTGACACACATCAAGGTGCATCAAAAGGTCCTGCAGCGCATTTCAAGCAGCAAACCTGCCAGCAAAATATGTTTGCTTTTATCATACTGGTGTGTGCAGCTTGAATTACATACATAAGAGCTGACATCTACTTCCAGCCACAATGAACAGTAGCTGAAAACCCCAAAGAGGCGACTGGGCCAGACGCTGCTTTTGAAGGGGATTTCCAGCGACAGTCTGTGTGGTTCCGACAGCAACATAATATTTGATGGCAGGATCGTATTCTTGATGAACTGACCACACAGGTGGAGTTTCTCACTTAAAAACATTTTAAAACTACTTTTCACCAACTTGTAACAGCAAATATGGCAACGCTGCTCTCTGCCATTGAACCCAAGAGCAGCAGAAGCATCAGACGCATCTGGACACACTTTACTGGACGCACTTCAGGAGCGTTACAGATAAACTTGAGGCGTGTCGGACATTAAAGGAAAAGTCTGGTCACATTAAGAATTCAAACCCCTTAAAGTACTTTAAATATGAAATTATTACATAGTGTTCAAAAAATTATGTGTTTTTAGAGTAATTTCATTTAAATGTGCTTTACTGGAGGCATCTATGTTTATCAAAGAACACTACTGTCACCTGCCGGTTGTGACGTCATGGTGCGGAATCGGCTGTTGAACAAGTCCCAGTGCTCTATCTGGTGTTTGTCACAACACGCTATTTTTCAAGCCATCTTGGAGAAATTCTTCAAAATTTTGGCTACATATTACATATGTTTTTCTCTGGCCAGAAGTTTGATGAAAAATCCTCCCTCTTCAATTTGGCAATCCAACGACCAGGACCGCAGTAACCCGTCCGTGGAGGATCATGAATCGGAAAGGTTTAAATAACTAATTTCTTTTTCACTTTTACCAGACGTATTACAACATCCACCAACCATGCATGTGGGCATTGTCATTTTAACTATAGCTCTCATGAATTTCAACAGGGAAGTCATTTCAAAATCTTAAATAATTGTTGTTGATTGCATGTGTGTCTAGTAGTTCCCATTGATTTTGCTTGTAAAGCGGGGAGAATAGACTTCGACTTACTGCACTGTGACATCACTGCCGGAAGATGGCAGGAGTGAGGTGTTATTATATTTGGGCAAAATGGCCACTCCCGGAATCAGTGATCGTTACAAAAATTATTATTTTACTGATTAATGCTAAATTCATTAAATCGTCGGAAACCTATTAGTTTTAGATATTAATAATGATCCATTGATTATTCCTTGCTGACCAGACTTTTCCTTTAATGTGTAAAAGCATAGAAAATGAAGCTGCAGGAGTTTTATTTGCGTCTTCTAAGGCGTGTGGTCTGAACGTAGCATTATATCACAACATCCCCATTAATTTATGGTAAGAAACCCTGGAATATCTTTTCTTTTTCTATTTTTGACGACACTGAAATTAAATGATAAAGTGAATGCATATAAGTGCCATAGAGAATCTCGTCAATCAAACAGGTCAGTTAAACGAATAGGCTGTGTCATGCTGAAGTGGGCAGAATAGCAAAGGTTGCTTCTTCGAATGTGGTTAAAACAATTAATGCTCACCTCACAAGAAAGTTGTTACGCTTGAAATTTACTGCAAAAAACATTTGAACTGATATTTTATGCAGTTTCAGTCTAAAATAATCACTAAACTAAAGTGAAGTATCATAGTCATGGCTGCTATCTTGTCGTGTGTTAAGTGCTCTGTTTAAAGCAGTGCATCGTATCGCATGTTATATGTCCATCTTGGCTACATTGGCAATGACTATCAAAAAATCTAACATAAGTCAGGTCAATCCTGTGATTTTTAACATGAAATGAAGAAAATAACAGCTTTAAAGAATATCTTCCAAGCAGAATAACTGTTGGTTATGTTTCCTATAGCTGGCAGAAGATTCTCACCTCCCTGGTCAGCTCACTGTTCTCATAAATATGGCGAATCTCCTCGCTGCTAAAGTCAGTTGATGCTTCAGGGCTGGCACTACTGTACATAGCGGCTTCAGGATAACGCCGGTAGTAGTGGCTGTAGCCTGTTGTGGCTTCACTTTCATACATGGGGTTGTATTTGGTCGCCCGCTCCAGGGATGGAAGACTTTCCATACGCCTGAAAATCCAGAGAAAAAAAGGTCAGGCCCAATTTAGAACCAATAGCTTAAGGACTAACCAAATGATTTACACTGTACTGTATGAGAAAAAACTGAATAAAGCTGAATAAACAACTAAAACGACAGCCCCGAAAGTTGGAAATCTGCCTTGAAGAGCCTCATTCATTACTCAATATTAAAATCTTTTGGGTGACAGATCAGTAAATGAATATGTTTTATTAACACTAATCTACTAGCAGTTAGTAAAGATAGTAGTGAAGACAAAGGTCCAAAATGGAATGCAAAATGAATTACCTTCATGTCAGATCAGATAAAATCAAAGCATTTAGCACACCTTTAACTTTTTGTTTTTGTTATCAAATTATTAGAGACTGTAGAAAAAAGTCTGAAGAGAAGCAGATGTAGAATCAGAAGTATTGCGCTTAGGGATTCAGGGATCTTATTGAACTTACTGTTTTAGAAAGATCCCAGCACTCAAAGGAAAAATCTAAAACCAATATAGCGTGACTGTAACTTTTTAAAGCCCTAGTCGCTCTGAAACACATTCCAGCAGTAGGCATGGTTACTTTTAAAAAGTTATCTTCATGGTGAGTTTAATACTGTATGCACTAGAGGAACACAAGCCTACATCCAGACCATGTTATTTAATGAAACATTCTTACAAACTTATCATTAAAGCTCATTCAGTTATGAATGATGTGGTCAGATGGGTGGTATTTGGGTTCTCACCGTATGGGATCCTCTGACTCCTCCTTGTCATATTGATCCCGTAGAGTTCTGGCCAGGAAGAACAGCACCCCAGATGCCACAAACAGAAAACCAGCAACAGAGGCTATGGCTATGCCAACTACCAGTGGCTCAGACACGTATTCCTCGCAGTGTTCTCCTCTATACCACCAGTTCTCTCCAACACGACATCTGGGGTCAAAAAATGAGTTTTTACAAAACTATGAAACGAACAACAGAATTATTCTTGGTGCAGGTTTATCAGCGCTAGAAAAATAACATTTAGGCAATGGAACCATCAGATGATGAATAATGAAATCATGAAAAATAATTGTCATGTTTGCATTTTTGTTCTGACAAAGCTCATCAGTTCGGTTTGATTCTGCATGCGTCATAAAATCACTGATTCCTTGTTGTGGAAGAAAATCTCTTGTTTTGTTCCCATCTCCATGGAGGAATGCAATACTTTTAGCTGGAGGTAAATGAGAATCCAGCAGCACGTGGCCCTGCCGACAGGCGCTGTGATGATGTGGGTGTGAAACTGAGGTTAGCAGTCGTTTTGGCTCATCTTCCCTATGTCTGCTTATAATTACAAGATTAGAAAAAAGCCTGGGCTTTTTAAGTCCAACCAAAGTAAAAATATTTCTGTCACTTATCTGCAAACCTTGGCTTTTCATTTTTTAGTTGTTTTTTTTTTTTTGCTGAACATTCACACAAATCTGCTGATAACAGAAAACACATTTAAAAAGTGGAAATCTGTGGGAAATCTTAGAGGAGGATGTTCTAAAACTCTTGAAATAATATAATGTAACATAACCAACCTTTTTGTCATTTTTATTTTCTAAAATACAACAAGCATCTTGAACCATATGCTCTTAAACAGGACGGCAAAACCAATCTGTAAATGAGCCAATACACTATGGAAGCAAATCGTTACCATATTTCAAATGAAAAAGCATTTTTAGAAATGCTTTTTCATTTTAAGAATGTGGCTGCATTGTTTGACTCATAAATTAAATTAGTAATCAATAATCCTGTTTGCATTTTAATTTTCTTCTTTAACACTGCTCATCCTTTTACTTAATTAAAATGAAAAAGAAAAAGATATTGGAGATTTATTTTTAAAAATGTACCCCAGCAAATACATATCAAAATTCAATTTGAAATGTAAAATTTTAAAACGAAAAAACATTTCCAGAAATGCTTTTTCATTTTAAGAATGTTGCTGCATTATTTGACTGAAATTAGAAATTAGATGAAATTAGTAATCAATCATTCTATTTGCATTTGCATTTTCTTCTTTAAGATTGCACATTTTATGCCATAATCAAAGAGAAAACACAGCGGACATTGCTTTTTCGTTTTCGTGGTCTGCCAGCAAAATACAGTCCATAACTCGAAAACAAAGAAGTATTCTGAGCAGCGGGCGCAGCAGAGTGACGTCAGCAGCCACTCTTCCTCAGGTCCTTGCTGACCGGCCTACCTATCTTATTCGGTAGGGGGCGCTGTGCACGTCTGCGTTGCATTAGATTGTAAGCGTGCCAGCAGGAAACTGGTTGAATAGGCTCTATGCACAACTCCACTATTTCCTGAACTTCAGGAGGCTCCTTTGTTTCCTGTCTTTCATGATTAGATGCACTGATTATTCCAAGTGTGTATGACTTAAGAAACTGGCCAGACACACCTGGATTAATCAGTTCGTCCAGTAATGAAAGACAGGAAACAAAGGAGCTACCTTAAATTCAGGAAGTAGTGGAGCTGTGCATAAAGTCCATTGCCGAGTCTTTAGCATCACAGGTCATGGCACTTGCACTCCCTCAAAATGTACAAAGAATTGTACAAAAAAATTGTACAAACAATTTTAGAATTGGCTGAGCAGGTAGAATCCAATAGCATATCCGGGTCTGATACAGTATGTCCCGATAGTCAGACCCGGCAGAAAAAGCATTTCTGGAAAAGCTTTTTCATTTTCAAATTTTACATTTCAAATTGAATTTTGGTATGTATTTGCTGGGGTACATTTTGAAAAATAAATCTCAAATGTCTTTTTTTATTTTAATTAAGTAAGAGGATGAGCAGTGTTAGGGAAGAAAATGAAAATACAAACAGGATTATTGATTACTAAGTTAATTTATGACTCAAACAATGCAACCACATTCAGAAATGCTTTTTCATTTTAAGGTGAAAAAGCTTTGAAATATGGTAACGATTTGCTTTCATAATATACAACATCTCTGTGTGTACATTTTGAAAGTAATGTCAGATAGTTTGCCATTTTTGAAGGAAAAGTGTGATTTGTGGCTTCCTTATGGTGGCAGTGGACTTTTGCTACATGATCATCTTTGTGGAAACAGCGATTAGCTCTGTGGAAGAAAATGGGAGTAAAGATGAGAGACTTCTCCTCACCCACCAAAAACTACCTCTCTGTTGGAAAAAATTTCGTCTTAATGGAGTCATCACCTGCATATCTACTGAATCTTTAGATTTAAACATTTGAATGAATGGATCTGAAGACAATTTCAGAAAAAAACTAATTAAATACTAATTTAAGAATGTGAAACAAGAATTATGAATTTAGAGGAAGAAACAATCCATGGATGAGAGAAGAAGAAAAACTACAGTAAAATCCAGTCTTCTTCAAAAAGCTTGAGCAGGGAGTCAACAGCCAGACAAGCAAGGTGACTATAGCTGTTTATCAGCATTATTACCTTTAGATCGATAGAAAAACATCATTACAGGCTCATCCTTTACATTTACCGATAACTAGCTGCAGCTGTGACCTGTTTTTTCCTCTGGGTCACACCAAATTTAAATGAATGAGAATTTGACAGCATCTACAATGTGATTTAAAGAATTTCAACTTTCCTTCTGTTTATAGAACATTTATAGCCTTAGCTGGAAAAGATCTAAGGAACAAAAAGCTATTGTAGTGAGGAACTCTAGATTAACTGGAGTTATTTGGCAGGACAGGGAGCGTTCTCAGGAAAACATTTTAACAGGCATGTTCCGGGATTTATAAAAAAGAAATCTTATAATAATCAGAATCATCTTATTGGCCAAACTAGATTGTACAAGGAGGAATTTGTCTTTGGTCTGGAATGCTCACAGGCATTAGATACAAATACAGTGCCTTGCAAAGCCTAGAATGCATAATTTATCAAAATGCTGAAAAACTTTACTTAATGAGCTCATCAATAGGAGAGTAAATTTTATACACATATCTTCTAATTGGTGGTAATTTTTTGATCAATGCAAAACAGGTTAGAAAGCAGTGCTTTTACTCCAAATAAGCTTTAGGGACCAAATAATATGTTCATTTGCTTGTTTTGACCCATTAAGTGTAAATCTTCATTGATAAAAAAAAAAAAAAACTTAATTTTAGCAAACAATACCAAACCAGAATGAAAACTCTAAACAAGAAACTAAATGATAATATTTAAACTACAGATTCTTTCTCTTAAACTGTACCAACATGTAAAATGTGCTTAGTCTCTGCTTAAAACCCCAGACTTGTTTCCTACACACACAAACACCCACACAATCCTAATCCCCTGCTCACCTGCAGATGGCTCCCTGGCCAGGGATGATGTCACACTTGCCGTCATTGAGGCAAAAGTCTGCCTGCAGTTCACAGATGCTCTGACAAGGCAGGCCGTCAACGCTAAAGTAGCCTGCATTACAAACACACTCCGCTTCACCCGACCACCTGTTCACTTTACATTCTGCATACTCGTTGCACGCCTGAAACTTGCAGGGGTCTGCTTGGTCCCCTGAAAATGAAAGAAAATTAGAAAAAAAAATCAGGCACCGATTCATTTTCTCCTTTAGCTGCTTATTTTATGGGGAAAAGAAGATGAAAAACGTTTTGTTATACGTTTCATGTTGCTAGTTAGTGAAATATGTCAGACTTTGTTACAGACTTTTTGTAATACCCTTTGCAATAACCTGTGAAATAATCCTGTTAAATATGTATATATATGTATCCTGTTATATATGCACCTTTTCCTCCTTTTGGCACCTTCTTTTGACTGTTGAGCCGATGTGACCAATGAATTTCTCCACTGTGAGATCTTATCTTATTTAAATAACAAAGATTCAGAGGGACATTTTTATGCAATGGCACAAAAAGATGGAACAGATTGGACATTCTTTAAACAACTTTCTCTACACTTGTTAATGTATGGAGATTTATAGAGATATTGTTGATGGAATCCTTTTGGCTTACA
Source organism: Cyprinodon tularosa (assembly GCF_016077235.1). Taxonomy (NCBI): domain Eukaryota; kingdom Metazoa; phylum Chordata; class Actinopteri; order Cyprinodontiformes; family Cyprinodontidae; genus Cyprinodon; species Cyprinodon tularosa. Next base: position 674,213 of record NW_024039155.1, on the reverse strand, counting down.
TTAACAAAATCTGTTTATTGGTCTACTTTGCTTGTAACAGGAATACTCAGATCTGTTCTAGTCTTCAAAACCATATTTGTTTTCTCTTGCAACACAACAAATGTTTGTGGAGGCACATTTGTTAAATTCTAAATTAGATATTTTCAATATATATTCAATATATAATCATTTTCATCACATAAAAACATGATATTTTCCATCCAGACCGGCTATATTTTTGTATGCATGATGTGATTTAGTATTTTTTTGTTTTCCACTTAAATAAGTTTTTTCATTGATTACTTTTTATGAATATTTCTTAAACCTATTCAGCAAAATGAAGAGTTTATTTACTGTCGATTGGAAAACCTGAGAAATGCATGTTGTGCGTTATTGCTTAGCATAAAATAGGGAAAATAGACACCTATCATCCAGTTATTGCTAGTAAACTGTTTGCATTAAGAATAGTTTACTTTACCCGGGTTTTCCTGTGTAAGCACTGAGTTCACTCTTGGCAAAACACACGATTAGAGCAAAAGATGTACCAGCTGAAACTCACCTGACTCCACATCCAGAGAGTATTTATCAATTGCTAGATTCATGGTCTGATAAGCCGTGTTACAGAAGTCCTCAAGGATGAGATACACAGTAGAGGTGACGCCACGGGCCACAGGCTTTACAAACTTCATCCGGCTGTTAACAACGATGCTTCCGTTTCTGAAGTTTAGGATCTCCAGGTTCTCAAAGTGACTCAGGTTGGACTGAAGGTAGGGCACAAGCTTGGAAGAAATAGAAAAATCTCATTTTTGCATGCTGCATGTTTGTGTTGGGCCTTACTAAAAATAATGCAATGCAGTGTAGGTGTTTACCAGTTCTAGGAATCGTTGCTCCAAAGCCTTGTACTCTGGAGAGCTCTTGTTAAAAAGATCTTCAGAGAAAACCATGTTGGTCACTCTCAGGCTGAAGAAGACTATCAGAGCTCTTCTAGGGCTTGTAGGCATGGCAATGCTGGCTTGCTCTGTGCCATGGGCCACACTGAATGGGGATCCGGTGCTGCCCTCCTCTGTCTGATTTTTCAAACCGTAATCATAAGGAATCACTTCATATCTGTGATCTCCTACAGTGACATCCCCCAGGTCCTCTTCGGTGGTCTAGATTAAACATATAGAAAATGTCTCAAATATGAGGCTGGTAATTAATAATAATATTTATAACAAAAGCAAAACAAACAACAAAGCGGAGTGTGTATGACGTCATCCATGCGTCAGACTGGAGTTGTGACAGGCAACCATCTGTGGTAGTAGCACTAGACATCTTCCAGGCATGTGAGTAAAACTAGCAGCAGTTCAACGGACTGGATGAATGAATGGAAGACGGCTCGCTCAGATGACATCATACAAGCTCCGCTTTGTTTAAAAAAAATATATAAATATAAAAAATATAACCGCAGATGTCTGGGGGAAGGTGATTCGCCTACATGTTATGAATAATGGCATACCATAAAGAATACATTATGAACAGTTTAGTTTGTGCCTAAAACTCATTGCCCATAGGAAGACGTTACTTGGATATAACCTGACGGAATATCTTCAGAACAGCTCCAAATGACACAAAACTCATATGGGTGAGTAGAACATGATTTACAGTAATAACGTAAGATCAATGGCTCAATTAAAAAAAAAAAAAACTGCGTTCTCCTTTAAGTTCCTAGAGGAGGGACTATTGGCGGCATCACAGATATTTAGTCCCTATGCTACATGAGTCAAATTTAAGGCCAGGCCATATCCAGCCCTCAGAAGAAAAAAAGTCATAATATGTTGGATTAATTACACATGAGTTATTCTACCTTAATCATATTATTATGCTTACACACTGTGATCATATTATTATACTCACACATTTTGTTATCCTTATTTTACTTATATCATAAAGAGTGTTGAAATATTTTACTTGCTTGCTCTGTACTAATGTTTTAAGTCTGTGCAGACGGAGTGCTGATTGTGAGAGCTGGCTGCTGAAGGTCAGCCGGTTCAAGGAAAAGAACACGGGGAACTGCACGCACTAACACCGGAGAAAGGAGTGAAAGCTCTCCTTATCTTATGATACTGTATGATGTTATGCAGACTTCTGGTTCCGACTGGGTTTCACCCCCTCGTCCCTTTTAGCAGTTGGAACCACATTGTAGCCAGGGCGTTCCTTAATAAAAGCTTGGTAGAAGCGGAGACTGTTTCAGAGTGGTTTGGAGAATTGTAACTGAACAGTCTCTGATCACTCTCCTTGCAAGTAAATCATACTAAATTCTCTGTGTCTTTCTTTGTACAGGTTACTGAATAAAATGTTTGGTGTTTAAACCTAACATAATATATTCTAAAATAGAGGCATATCTTTTAAAAAGTACAAAGAAGCTAAAATTCCAAGTACATGGGAGTAGATTTACAATACGCGATCAATGTGCTCTTTGCAAATGATATGAGGAAATGCCAAAACTATGTGCCTTGTAGTCATAATGGCATTCTTGATTCGAGTGTAGACTTTTGAGAACTTGTAAATATGCACTATAATGTTCTTGAAACTAGCTTAAGAGAGACAGAGAAAAATCCTATTCTACGTCTTCAAGTAACAGCATTCAAGAGGTTTACATGAGCTTTACCTTCACTGATGAAGTAATCGCAATGTCAGTTGGGCCATCAGTATCCGGGATAATGGAAGAGACTATTGTGAAAGGGGAGTTCTTCTCTGGGGACAGGGCAGTTGGGAGGGTGTAACGTGGAAAGTCTGTTGCAGGTAACTTTGGATCATCTTTGTTGACCAGTAATATCTCATCTTCAACAAGATCTCCTGCTAAGATCTCTGGCGTTAAAGGTGTCCCCTCGTCTATACCCATGGCTTCAGACAAAGATCCCTCTTTCACTTCACTTCCATCACTTTCTATTGTCCTGTCAAAGCCTTTCTCGTCAAATGCAGGTTCCTCAGAAGAGGTTAATACAACATTGACCCCGAAAACTTCCCCAGGGTCGTTATCCCTGGGGTTAGAGTCCTGTGGTTCTCCATCCACTGGTACCTCAACATCAGGGTTCAGAATAGTTGTGGGAACATCAGGCTCTAAAACCTCACTTGGTATAATCAGAGTCTCTGTAGGTGGTAGAAGAGCAGGCTGGCCTTTTTCTATATCTGTTGTTGTCAAAACGGTAGAGATCTCAAGGTCCTCTGAGATCCCAACCTTGTCCTGGGGCTCCTCTTCAAACATTGTGGCAACTGATTCCTCTCCAACTGAAGCATGATCAAATCTCCCTGATTCAGCTCCTGATTTGGCATCTTTGTTCTCTACAAGGGAAATTTGGTCCTCTTCAATTGTTGGATCGTAGAGATTTTCTCTGCCTGATCCAGAGGCCTCAGTTTCCACTGGTGGTTCAGGCAGTGTGATGCTCTTTGGCAGCTCAGAGAAGGGAGGTTCAGGTAGGAGCTCTTCTGGTTGGATGGCCACTGTAGAAGGAGGCAGCACGATATCCTCTGGCAACAAATTCTCATCTTCAATGCCTAGTTAAACAAAGATTAAAATAATCTGAATCTCTTGAAAGTCTTTTGCAACAATAATTTGCGTTTATTTCATAGCACAAGGAAAGATCAAGTTGATCACCAAGACTTACTACCACCTTCAGGTGGATCGGTAGTGAGCACCGCCTCTGGGGACACAAGTCCACTCTCCTCCAAAATTATAATGCCATCCCCTGTTGCCAGAGTGTTGTTTTCTGAAGCTGGCGGGAGGTTTTGATCTCCAGACGGGTCATCCGGTGTCAAGACATATGATAGGTCTACAGCACCAATATCCTGCAGCACAAATAGGCTTTGTTACCTAAACAGAAGGGTGCGTATCAACCCATCCTGCAGACAGAAGCTCAGATTGGATTGGAAAAGTACTTCAGACAAAATGAAGTTGGATGTGGAGGTAATCCGATCGGATCCCTTGTTGTTTTTCTTTTACTAGACCTATTCTCATCGGCAAACTGCTAAATCCATCCACAAATAGAAAAGCTGAAGCAAGACAATACTGCAGACTAATTGCAAAACACATAAGCCTTTAACACATACCTTTAACTTTGTTATATAGCTTTATCTTGACGAGACATTTAATAAAAGATTGTCAACTGCCTGTTTCTCTTGGACAGGTGATTTTAAAAAAATTAATATAGACACCATGAGCTTGATGAGTTCAGTCTCTTTCTAGCTTTGACATCAAAATGAAGCCTATTTAATGTTAGATATTAGAAGATACTATCTAATAAAATCTTAAACTGTTTTCAGATTAAATCTGGACTGCACTAACACAAAAATAAGTTCCAAAGTTCTGTTTAATGCTCTGCTTGACCAACTTGTCAGCATAGACCGATTACCTTTTTTAATAGATTTGCCAGTTTCTACTTTCGTGTGATACATTAAGCAAAGCTCTTTAAAATTACTTATTCAGAACCCAACCCACCTTTAACCGTTTTAACCCATTAACCATCTGATCCACCTAATGTTGACCATTTGCTCAGTGGAATGCAGGTTGGAGGTTGACCAGGCAGTTAAAGGGTTAAGCTTTATCCATCATGTGGCTGCTGGGCTTCTTGGTCCTCATGATGCTCTAAAATTAGATGTTCTCCAATATTCTTCTCATAAATCCTCAAGTCTTTTACAGAACAACTGAATTTATACTGTACAATATATATAATACATGGATGGACTCTATTGACCTTTTAGGCGATGTCTGAAAGAAAGTGATTTCACAATATTTTGTTAAAAGATATAAAAATAAAGGTGGCTAAATATAAATGCATATCACTTTTCAGGGTTTTATTTCAGGAGCTCAAATGCTGATACCTCAATACCATAATGCTGCATTACGTGTTAGGTTTTGGACAAAATGAAACTTATCCTTTTTCTAGCCTCGGTTTTTATCTTTACTCTGCTTTAAATGACTACTGGATGCACTGGCAACTGCTTGATATCCCGATCACCAATCTTGTAATCCCACCACTTCTGTCCCATGGTACTCTTTTAACATAACATGCAAATATTAAAATTAATTTTGATGGATTAACTAGGTGCTGAACTATTTCTTCTTCACTAACATCATCTGATGGCTATAAATACTTTTTTCTTGAAGAAAAGCAAACATTTATCCAGTTATCTTTAAATGGATTGGAAAAGTTTATTTAAAATATGCAACTACACCACTTTATCTTATATCTAAACACTAAAATGTTGCACACAATTATTTACCGGCATGGTCAAAATGTCCTAATATACCATAGTTTAAAACACTCAGGAAACTGATACTCTATGGCAAACATTTTATTCATCTGAAGCTTAAATAGGTCTAATGACAGATTTGTAGGAAGCTCTGACGGCCAGAGCTAGCTCGTCTGCCACGCGTCACTGAGAAATCACAACTTCAATCCTGTTAGTGGTATTGGATTAGCGAGGTGCGACTCATAGTAAAGAACAGGATCTGTTCACACATTCAGAGCACATAAAACATGCATGTGTTTCATTTTAAACGGCTTCAAACACTATAACGCTTTGATATTTAACATTTGATCTTTTTAAATATTGGTAAAATAACTTTAAGATATATTTTTCATTAGTTTTAAACAACACCTACTTCTACAGAAGTAATTTTAAGCATTAAGTTTAAACATGGCTAACCAAACATCAGGCCCCATTTTGAAATATGTCCTCATTGAAGTTGAACTGGTAATGCTTAAAGTTCCTACACAAATCTCACTTGCTTGGTGCTGCTCTTGTTAAAAACATGTAGAATACAACACAAAATGACACAGAGAGAGCTTGCAATTTTATCAATAAAGAGTTTGATATGGAAAAAATTAATGTAATGTATATTTAATCTAGAGATTATTTTTATAGTGCAGTTAAAAGCTCTATGTTCTAACAGTATTTGAAATATTGTAAAAAAAAAAACTAAGGTGAATTATGGTGAAATTTCATTCAAATAAAGGATTGGTCTGCATCGAAAAGCATGTCTGATAGTGAACTATTTTAGACGCTATTCATTCCTTGACTTTATCGTGATGTGGTGCACTGTTGTTTCCCTCCGAGAATAGTAGTGGATTACTATGGCAAGAGCCAATCTAATCCTCAAAGCTTCACTTCATCCCGGTGAGCTCCACTGGTCAAGTCTGGATAACATCTCAAGCCATTTACAGGTTATTGCAACATCAGTCCTGCTGCAAAGGTCAGCAACTTTGAGTGTGAGTGATTTATCAAGTTTGCGAAAGCTTTAAACAGCTGGACCATCTGCAGACTAACCATGTGGTGGTTACTCACCGTCGCTCCGTCTGCAACGCTGACAGCCTCAGCAATCTCAGACACTGTGGAACCAGTGGAGGGAAAAATATTAAAACACATTGTCACATAAAAAAAGGAACATGTCAAAAAGCTCAAATAAGCCAGAGTCTGCCAAATGTTTTCTTTTTTCTGTCATTGTGTCAGCGCTGCTGTCCTGCGTTTAGATTTTTATGGGTGTAAGTTAATATTAGGCAATGTGTGCAAAACCAATCACGGCAACATAACCTAAGCAGAGCTGTGTCTATAGGCGCTGCAGACACACATGTTTGCCATATGGGTGTTTAGCCTTTATTTCTCATGTCACAGTCTATAACTAACATGGGCATCAGAAGGCATGCATCTCCAAAAAGGCTCACTAGCACAGTAAACTAATGACACGCTTGCCTTAAAAATACGAGCATGGAAAAAGCTAATAGGACAAAGATGGGATAGACGTTTCCACATTATTCACCAGCCCTGCAAAAAAGTAACCTACTTACAGTATTCCTGAATAGACAGTATACTGTGCATTTTTTAAAGGGAAATTATGCAATTTTATCTCACTAGTCTTGTCTTGCTCAGGGAATGATGCGAAGATCAGGAACGCTTCAAGGAACTTTCAGGCCGAAAGCTAAATTGACTTGAGGGCCCTTATTAAAAAATACAAAATGTACTGAAAATTATATGTATAAACTTTAATATAATCCTTACCAGAGGAGATATCATTAGGAGGAGGAATTGAGCAAAGCTCCTTGAGGGAGAAATAAAATATTATACTTTGCTGTTGTTGTTGGTTTCAGTTCATAACCAAGCCAGCCATTGTGTCAGGGCCCCAGGCAATTGCTTGATTTGCCTGCCTTGCTGCAACGAGCCTGACTAAGATATAGCGTGTCGAAGACGAGAATCAGGTCGTGTACAGTTAGTAAGAAGTTACTAGGTCTCTGAGGTGAGTAGATGGAAACATTAGCTCTAATGAGTTAATAGCCTAATCTTAATCTCCATCCAAACTGTCACGCTATGCTTTTACAAGAAGGAGCAATGTGAGAAACGTGAGGAGCTGTACCACTGGGACTGACAGCAGTTAAGCTGTCTTGCATCTGCACAGCAAGTGCTGCATGCACCAAGAGAACCAACCAAAACCTCATATTGGCTTTTATACCAGACCACATCTTGAATAGGTTAATGTGTGATTATCATCAACAACTTATTATTTTTATCATGAGTGTTTGAAAGTCCTGTAAAAACTTACACATCTTAACCAATAAAATGAAAATCCTTAAAGGGGTCATAGCATGCATAACAGAGTTTACCTTGTCATAGATGAATAACGATAGTTCAGTGGGTGAAATGGACGTTCAGAGAAGTTAAAAAACCATCGACACCTCCTTTCTCTGCAAATCTTACAATTCTAAACTTCCACCAAAAAATGGGCGAATCCATCAACTACAAGCTGTAAGTATCATTCTGTCTCTACGCTGTTGATAGCAATGCTAGCATATCTATGGTGACCAGATTTGGGTTTCTGAAAAGGAGGACACTATTTGTTTTGTGGGGGGCGCTGGTGCCCGGTGTGTTTTGACTACGTCCTGCACTGTAGTCTACCAAAATCCCGGACGATTTTAAATTTTTCGACATGAAAAGTAGGACATGTCCGGGAAAAAGAGGACGTCTGTTCACCCTACCATATCAACAATCTGGATGTTTCAGTGAGTGAGTGCTTGCTGCTATGATGCATCTTTGCTCAGCAGCTTCCCGCGTTGTAAAAACCAACCTATCAGCGCACAGCTCATCTAAATATTCAGTAACATACCATAAAAGGAGGAAAACCTGTTGTTTCATTCTAGGGCTTATAACCAGGCTTGCATTAGGGCTCATAGAACAGCAAATATGCCATTTTCAGTCCAACCAATGTTACACACCCTATTCAGAGACCTTAAGCACCAAATACCATATATAATCGTTCTATGACTCCTTTAATACGCCACAACTTTCATATCCTAGTGGATAAGTGCTAGTAACTGCATGAATGTATATAAAGCATTATGTCATCTGCATAAAGTATAGTTAGAATCACATGTCTAAGATTCCGAATGATCATACAAATATTCCAAAAACCTGTGTTTCTGTTCTGCTCCTGCATTTCTGGATGTAAGAGTATTGCCTCTGTATGAGTTAAAATCCTTACTTTTAAACCCATTGACTTTAGTTATACATGAATTAAAGTTACATGACATTAAAGCCATAGTAGGGTCCAGATATTAAAATTTTAGAGGTAAAGTAAGAAAATTGAGTAAGTCAATTATTGAGTTTGGAAAAAGTGAATAAAACATGGTGCGCTGTGATGTTCAATATCACAGCCCAATCATAGAGGCTCCAGAAGTATGCCACCTTAGCTAAAGAGTTGTTCTTTTATTATTATTACTCTGTTTGTACTTTGCATTTTACAACTCAAGATGACTCACTGTTCAGGTGGGTTAGTGCAACTAACAGCTGGCTTTTAAAAGAAAGGTTTCTTTAAAAATGATTTCAACTTTTAGGCACTACTAATCCCATTTGAATGCTGTCGTGCTCTGCTATAATCACGTTAGACTAAAACATGATCTGTATCAGACTGATATCCAAGCTTTATCGTTTGCAGATTTGCAGAATATATCACTCTCCAGAGGAAAGGGAAAAAGAGGTGATGTTTAAAAAATATTTCTAAATCTTACAAGTAGGGTTTTAATACCAAAGTGGTTTCAGACCTGGTGCCACCTCTGCTTAACTAGAAAGCCACGTCTAAATTTGTCCTGTAAAGAAATGTTTGGTTTTCCACAATCAAGGAAGCAGCTCTGTTATTACATCACTAAAACGTCTGTGTAACACACGTTTGATCCTCCCTCTGTAATGTGACCACTGTGCTTAGAATGACGAAGAAGGAAGACAGTCTAAGAAAATCCCATTATTTTTCCCAGCTTCCTTTCAAACACATGTCACAATATTAACTGCTAAATTTATTCATATTTAAAACAACAAACAACAACTTTCCAAAAAGACATTAATCCAGTGTACTGAATTCAGAACAGGATTTAAGAATTCAGGAATTAATAAACTATCCGAAGGGTTCTGTATGATCTCCAAATGTATATATATATATATATATATATATATATATATATATATATATATATATATATATATATATATATATATATATATATATATATATATATAAAACTTTAGTCTGGTTAACAGCATATTAAAATAGTTCAATCAACAAGAATTAACAGTTATTTGAATGAGTTATTAAATGTATTGCAACAAAGACTTGCGATGTAGTTTTGAAATTTGTATAAATCTGAACAGAAGAGCCCCTTCAGCAGCACCATTATTTAGGGGTTGCAACAGCAGGTCATTGCAACTTGAACACAGACATGGCAGTGGGAAAAAAACACTGGATGCCCTTCTTTTTTAACACTTCTGGTTTCTGTTTGATATAATAAGCAACATGCATCTGAATGCATTCATGAATCGTTTCATTAGAAAAGAAAATGTTTCTCTGCAGGTTTCAATCTTACCACTCTCCAGCTTGTTGAGTTGATGGCCTTCGGTAAAGATGTTTTTATTTTCACTGATTGTGTAGACAACCATGGAGGGCTCCTGGATTTCATGATAGGAGTTCTCCACCAAGTTGGACTGCAGGGTTAGGTAGTTCAGTTGTTCAGAGCTCACTCCGGATCCATCCACCTCTACTGTCACTGCATAATCCACCACTATGCCATCCACCCTGGTGGAACAAATATTAAGGATATGTATTCAAACACATATGACATCTGAGGTGAACAGATTGTGGATATGTTCAAACATTTTTTATTCTTAAGTAATTTAGAATGAAAAAGTTAGAGTTAGGTGCATACCGGTACCAGTCCTACCTATGCAAACAGCTTTTCCTTTAGGTGTTATTGGTTTTATTAAGACATTTAAATAAATTCAAGTTAACTTGAACCCATTAAATAATGTTTTATACCTACTTATGAAAGATGAATCCAGATATTTATGTCCAGTGTGAACTGCAGTCATCAAAAGTATGACATGGATGGAAATCTTGCAGCAGACCCTGGGCTCTGGAAAGGCTGCTCTTTGTTTATCTATTGTTAATTCTCCACTATGACCCCATTTGAGGGGCTGATGATAGGTAGCTGAGCACATTCAAAATCACAGGGTCCAGTTTCCCCCCAGTTTAGTCTCAGAGACAGATCTAAAGAAAATGCTGATGTTCACATTTAGAGGCAGCTATCATTTGCTCAAATGGCTTTATTAATCGAGAATTATCTATTGCACTGTTTGCACATTTATTAACAGAACAGAATAAAATTTAAGGTGTGTTTGGCATTTTATTATGGCATATGTATTCTCATACAAATAGACATCAGAATAGTATGCACCTTTTAATTTTATATTAAATTCAGCATTTCAATTGAGCAAACAGTTCTGGTTAAAAAAGAAAATACTATCTATTTCAAATGTAGTACTTTAAATATCAAGGTGTACGTAATGATTTGGTCCACAAACTCTAAAAGAAAGACCTGACTGTAAACTGTCACTTGTGAAACAAATCAATGCTAGGATAGAGCCTAAAGACCCGACTGCTGCTTTTGCATGATTTAAGAAGCAGAAGTGGCAGCCAAATAATCCTTCTGTTAAACAGATCAACAGTAATGGTGCCTCACTCCATAAAATATAGATGTGGGCTGTTTGCAGGACGGGTGCACAAAGGTGTATGTTAACGCAATGCAAAGTAGGAAAGGCATCAGCAATGACCTTAGAGAAGCAAGTTTTAATCCAATAAATGCTTTTGTGTTCTGTCTGTAGAACTAAAGCTTCAATGTTCAATAATAAGTGAAACTAAAATAAAAGTGCTCAATCTCAGACTCTAAAAGGCCCAGTTAGCACTTATTACTTATTGTAATGACGGCACAATTCCAAGAACCAAAACTATATATTCAAGTGCAATACTCTAAATAGAGCTTTGCAGTTGGAATGGGGTTTGCACAGTTCTACAACAAGACTCATCCTCTGGACAGATTAGAACTAAAAAGAGTTTTTTGGCAAAAAATTCACACAGTATATTAACACAAACTCCCCATGCCAGCTGTAAAGCATGGTGGTGGAGGGGGTTCATGAGGGCCATAGGACCTGGACAACGTGCAGTTATTTGTGTGAGCTATAAAGTAGAATTATAGTGTCTTACTTTTTGAGATTCATTACAAGATATACATTGAGAGTTTACTAGAAAACCACTTGTTAAATTACATACATCGACTATTTGAAAAAAAAGAAAAAACAGTGGCTTTATAAGTGAGAATTTGTTTAGAGGATACATCTTGAATCCATAACAGAAGTATGCAGTCTGCATGCAAATACACCCAACACAGATTGAACTTCTATCACTACTCTGCTGATGAACAAAGTAGAGAGAAATGTAACCCTTATGCTCTCTAAGAAGAGAGAGGCTTATGTTAGTTGTCAAACAGCAATGCAATGTGCTTTCGGTTTCTTTTCAATCTGTGTACCAGGTGGCTTTGCTTTCTTCTTTCTGTTGAGTTTCTAACATTTTATAACCACCCCACCATCACGCTCAGCTTCATGAGGTTCTACAGTTCAGGTAATCGTCTCTACAGAGGAGCACCTGAGTCTCGGTAGGACCAATCCTGATCCCGCTCAACAAGTGTTTGACTGAACTAAGATCAATAACACACGCAACTAGTGATACATCTAAATCTAGCAGAGGAATTAAAGGGATCTGTGGGATAAAACACAACACAACTCTTAAAGGTCAAATGACCACTAATCACTCACCACTGAGTGTCTTTCTGTGGTCTAGATGAACAAGAAGGAAGTGTTAATATTCCTCTGAGAGCAGAGATGGGATTAGCATGATAAAACGAGGTGCACTGTAAAAAAACTGACCTGAAATCAATTACAGACACACTCTTAAATCCAGGAAGCCCCTCTAGAGCATCTTCTATCTGCACAACACAACCAGGTATAAGATTAAAACAATCTTTAATTTGTTCTAATTCTGAAAGAGTCACAACGAACTGCTGTGTAAATCTCAAATTCAGTTTAATGTGATTAAACGAAATCTGTTTGTGATGTTGTCGTTTAATGTTTGATCTTCATCGGCCCTCACCAGGGCACAGTCAGTTCTAAATTAAAAAAGTCCTGAAAAGGCAGAACACTAACCCTAATGGGCAGCACTAATAAAAACACTCTTCAGAGAGAACATTGTTACTGACAGAAGACTCAAAGTTAGGGATGTTTGGTATAGTCAGGATGGAGTGCAGGGAGATATATGAAGCTGTTTAAAAGCAAGCTGTATTTTCTAAGAGACATGTTAGTGGCTCATGGGAGTGGTGGCCTAGGGCATAGAGCTTGGAATCCTGAGGTTGTGAGTTCGAGCCCCACTCCCACAGACTGCCGCTCTGGGTCTGAGCGAGACCCTCAACCCCACACTGCTCCCCAGGCGCTGCACAATGGCAGCCCACTGCTCCCCAAAGGGATGGGTTATATGCAGAGAGTTCATTTCATTGTTCTTTACTTGTCACAAAAGTTGAATTATATTCTATTCAGGCTGCGAAAGAGTGGGAGAAAGCAAAACTAACAGGAAGGCTGAAGGAAGGAAGAATAACACAGTTGTTCTATTTATCCATTTCAGCTCCAAACCTACTACGCCCCAAATCTACTATCTATAATGCTTGATTGAGGAATGTTGGCATCCATGTTGGTGCTGCTGAAATCAACACCTTTGTTTATAGATGTTGGAGCCTGTTTTCCAGTGTAGTCCTGTTTCTCTGACTGTGACTGGCTGGATGTGCTCTCTTCATCCTCTGACATTGGAGCTGGCCTGGAGCTCGTCTGCCTAGCTGTGTGTTTCCTGGACGGGGCCATCTATGGAGCTGGTTTACAGCTGTTTTTTGTGTCTCTGCTTCTGTCTCCTTGAACCCCAGTCAGCCTCGGCAGATGGCCGCTCAACACTGAGCCTGGTTCTGCTGGAGGTTTCTTCCTGTTAAAATTGGAGTTTCCCTCTCCACTGTCGCTACAGGCATACTTGATTTGAGGGATGGCATTCGAGTCAATGTGACGATGTAATCAACTGGTTTTCATTAGATAGAAACTTTGAAACAATTTGACTGTAGGATCTGTTGATTTATCTCTAAAGTGCCTTCGAAATGACATGTGTTGTGAATTGGCGCTATATAAATAAATTGAATTGAACTGAATTGAATTGTAAGTCTCTGAGTCAATGTATCTAAAATGTGCATGCAGAGACAGTTGCAGTAATGCCAGCTATGCTATCTATGCTAATCACTACCTTAAGCTTCCAAGGTTGTTTAACAGAAAAACCTCCTATTTTTTTCTCTCCTTTTTTGCATTTGTAAGATTTGTGTTAATATTTTTAACCAAAAAATGCTAAAGCATAAAAGAAGGCCACAAATCTCTATTTATCGCACTATATTTCTTTATTGTTTTGCTTTAACTCTGAAAGCTATTCTAAAAAGGCAAAAAGAAAGCAGCCACTGAAATTTAAATCTTGTTTTCCAATGCAAAATAAATAATCCTGTACATATCTTACACTAAACCTATTTATTCAAACGTTTAAAATAAATGGTGAAAGCTCAAGAGGCTTATATATATTTTGCCTGAAAACACATGCTCACTTTAAAGTATGCAATACTGCATGCATAGAGGCGTACTAGTATGTGATGCTGATTTGGTTGAAAATGTCAAACAAAAGGTAAAAGAAGTAAGGAACCAGGAAAAAAGACCCAAATTATAACAAATACACACCATCACCTAATTCTAACTATGAACCAAAACCCAAATACTGGCTGTTACAAATATACTTATTCCAGGTTATGTGTGTTTTGCAATAGCTTGAAATCCCTAGTTGTATTAAAAATGATTAAAAACACTCACAAGAACTTTTTTTGAATTTTCCATGAGGTTGTGAAATTGGCTCAAAAAGTGAAATCCCTGCAGATTCTTGAATGTGCAAAATCTTTTCTAAAGAAATATCCTAAAGATGTATTTTTCACCAATGAAGTAATTATTCTACCATTTCAAAATGCAAGCTATAAATGAACCATGAAGCATTATCAGGTGGGCTTTGTTCATCAAGAACATCCTATGCACTCATAATGAAACTGAACTAGACTGAGCTTGACACTGACCTTTTCTGCAAGGTCTCTGCTGAGCATCTGGAACTTGAGGCTGGCAGGATTTTTGAGGTCTTCGCAGAAGGCCTCTCCTGTTAGGAGGATGCTTAGCTCCACCACCTGCTCCAGCACAATGGCAGACGTGGCCTTAACTGGGATTTCATTGAACAGCTGTAATAAAAAAACAAACATATAATTACTGGTGGAAAACACACTGCTTTATGATGCTTTTATTATCTCTGTGTACTTACTGGAGTGTCGACCACCTCTGGTGAAACAATGGCTGGATTCTGCTCACCTTGATCTAAATCTTCAGCACGATCTGTTTTGTTAATGAAAATAAAAAGGCTGTTAAATAAGACAAGCATTGGAGGAATAAATATTGAGCCTTGCAAAGTATTAATTGGGAAAGTTTCCACATTAAACCACCACATGGTGCAATCACATATGGAGGCACTGTATATACTGTATATATTAATGCACCTTTTCTTCCTTTGACATATTCTGCTTCTTTGACTATTTGAGCTAATATAACAAGTCCATTTCTCCACTGTGAGATCAATAAAGTCAATCAATCAATCAATCAATCAATCAATCAATCAATCAATCAATCAAGTGTTTATGACATTGACCTTCTTGTGGCTGCTCTGCCATTAAAAATGGAAACTATAACTATTTGTAGTGTTCATAACCTGTCAGACTGTGTTATGAATCTCTGCGGCTCCTTCAGAATAGGGGGTTTTCAGGTGACGTCAGGCTCACGTGACTACTCAGCGCGTCCGCCATATTGGGTGGCAGCATTAGGCAGTATTGACAGTGAAAAATGGTGAAATCGTGTGTAATTGTTGGTTGCACGGCCCGTGGAGGTGGAGATCAACGCTCTTTCTATCGCATACCAGCCGTAATCGTGAATCAATGTGAAAAAACAAAACAGCTATCTGAACAACGCCGTCACCTATGGCTGACACGGATATCCAGGTCCGATTTGGACGGTGTTAAGCTGGAATACGCCAGAGTCTGCAGTGCTCACTTTGTCACAGGTAATTAACTGTCAAGCATTTAAAACATGTAAGAATATATTAATAATAGGGCTTGGGCGTCATGACGTATTACTTTCCGTGGCTGCAATGTTGACCGTCTCCGCCGCCGCTACTCAGACTACTGCCTATGACTACCGCGTACTGGACTCCCTCTCTCAGCCATGTTTTAATTTGATTAATTTCACCTTAACTTGATTTCAACCAGCGGGAAAAGGCTCAAATATGTGAAAAACCCGGAGGGTTTAGGGAGGTTTGGCAGTAAACGTTACTAACCAAACCTTTGAAACACATTGCAGCTAGTTAAAAGTACATTACATGCCTGAGTGGTTGTTAGCACTAACGGTTAGCACTGTTTTCTGGCTTTATGAGCTGCAGCTCCTGAACCCATTCATTCGTAAACTGCACATGAGACTCCAAGGACTTGTAGCTTTGGAACTGTTCGCGCACCGCCGGCCGTTAGCCACCTAGCATAGCGAGCCCTGCGTCGGATTGTTTACACTTTTACCATCTTATTAAAACTCACCCGTCCACGTATGATGGCGATTTCCTTCATGTACATCACTTCGACATCTCGTACCCAACCAGATGTGAACTGGTTGTGAGTCTCTAGACCCTTGTACGCTCTCATTTCCTCAAGAGTGTGCAGAGGGTTTTCACTGAACACCGGGTAATGAACTATGTCACCGTGCTCTACATTTGGCCAATCATCTGGATTAGTGCTAAACAAGGCACCGTGGAGGGCATAGGGGTCCATATGGTCAATCACGGAACATTTCCTCAGATATGTTCCATGATCTGGTGGCTCTAGCGTGCTGGCGTACTTATCCATTCGCGACATGATATATATGATATACGATAATATGCCACCGAAGATGGCGGACCGGAAGCTGGCCAGTGACATCACTGAAAACCCCCTATTATGGAGCACCTTTATTAAAACTGTCCTTATCCAATCTGTTAGTACTAATATTATAATTACAATAAACATTATTGAGTCTTGATTTGCGATAAGATGTTCAAATATTTTAAAGCGTCTTAAACTAACTCAGCTTTTAATTTCTTCACAACTTGATCCTGAACCATCTGCTGTGCTCCAGCCCACACAGGGGTTGATTCTACTTGCTAACAAGGAGACTTATCAAAACAAACAGTTTGGAAAAATTTTATTGGGGAAACAACTTTATAAATTGGGTCAAAATATTATATAGTAATCCCTCAACTGAAATATTAACTAACAAAAGCATATCTAAGCCAATTAAGATTAATAGAGGCTGCAGACAGGGCTGCCCATTGTCGCCTTTACTATTCACTCTGGCAATAGGGGCTTTTGCTATTGCGATTCGCTCACACCCTCATCTCACTGGAATTACTGTTGGACCTATGGAGCATAGTAGCACTGTAGGACGACAGTGACGTTGGATGTAGAAGTTTGCCCTGAAATCGAAGGGTTGACGGTTCAAGCCCCAGCTTTCAGTGTTTTTGTGTCCTTGGGCAAGACACTTCACCTGCATTGTCAACTGATGGTGGTCAGAGGGCCCAGTGGCGCCAGTGTACTGCAGCCCTGCTTCTGTCAGGGCAGCTGTGGCTACAATGTAGCTCGCCACACAGTTGTGAGTGTGTGCGTGAATGGGTGAATGAATGTAGTGTAAAGCGCTTTGGTGAAGTCTCCTGTCTTGAATAAAGGTGCTATATAAGTACATGCCATTTACCATTTACAATAGGATCTCCTTGTTTGCAGATGATGTTGTCTTGTTCATATCAAAATTAAATCAATTAATACAAATTATCATGGAAATAATATGATCATGTGAGATTTCTGATACAAAATTAAAAAAAACGAATGCAAATGAAAGAATAACCCATCTTCAGATGTCTTGCAGTTTAAAATTGTTAACGATTTTAAACATTTAGTGGTACACATTTCTTCAGATCAGGTTGTTGCAACCAATTATAAACATATATTGAATGAAGTAGAAAGATGGATGCCATTACCAGTATCTATAATTGGAAGAATAAATATAATAAAAATTAATGTATTGCCAAAGTTACTCTATATATTTCAGAATGTTGCTTTCCACCTCCTGTTGAATTCTTCTCACAAATTAAGAAAAAGATGTTATGTTTCCTATGGAACACCAGGAAGTCTAGACGCTGTTTGTCTCTACTGTATCCCCTATCTATGACCGAGGAGGCCTGAAGTGCCCGAATTCTCACTTGTATTATTATGTTGTG
The DNA here is from genome assembly GCF_016077235.1 of Cyprinodon tularosa. Classification (NCBI taxonomy): domain Eukaryota; kingdom Metazoa; phylum Chordata; class Actinopteri; order Cyprinodontiformes; family Cyprinodontidae; genus Cyprinodon; species Cyprinodon tularosa. Next base: position 656,437 of record NW_024039155.1, on the reverse strand, counting down.
CAGTTGAGGTCTATGATGTTCTTTTACAGTAATCATTCTCCCCATTGGATTGATATGGAGACTCAGGATTTAAATTAAACTTTCCCTTCATATTTGTATTCAAATTCGATATTAAATCTTCGGAAATACACTAAAAATCTGTTTCTTAAAAATATGATAAGAGTGTGGAAAGATGTAAAAAGAATTTTAAATGAAACAAATAGTCTGTCTTTGTTGAGCCCGGTGTTGGGTTACCAGTCTTTTGTACCTGGAAGAACTGATCCAACATTCAAAGTCTGGAAAGACAAAGGACTTCAAATGATTCAGAATCTTTATGTACCAGGCTCAGACCTAACTAATGAACTTTCAAGATCTGCAGCTTAAATTTAATCTGGATAAGAAACATTTCTTTAAATATCTTAAACTAAGAAACTTCATAAGAATGAATCAAAATAATGAGTTGAAGAAGACTGCCATGTGAACTTTAGGAAGAATGTTAACAAAGAATGTTTAAAGAAAGGTATCATAACAGAGTTTTATAAATCAATGATGTTACACTTTTCAGAAGGATCTCATGATAGACTTAAGGCTTGGAAAGAAGACTTATCGATTGCGTTAACAGAGGAAGATTGACAGATAGCATGTAAATGGGCCCACACCAGCTCTATTAATACATCTCTTAAAATGATTCAATATAAATGGCTAAAGTGGATTTATATAACACCAGTAGAGCTTAATAGGTGTAACGGGGAGATTCCTGATGTATGTCCAAAATGCACAGAGGACTGAGGGACTCTGACTTACTGTATGTGGCATTGCAGAGAAATTATATGGTTTTGGAAAGAGGTAAATGATGCCATAGAGGGAAAATAAATAATTTTTGAGCCAAGGTTGTTTGTGTTTGGAAAATACCCTTAAAACGTGTTTATACAAGAAATGAACAAGTGTTTGTAAACTTAAGTTTGCTTAATGTGAAGAGATGTGTATCAATGTTTTGGAAAAAGACTCACAGACAGAGCATAAACCAACGGCTGCAGCAGATGTTATCTGTCCTCCCTCTGGAAAAATGATGTATATATTGAAGGGCAAACAGGACCTGTTTGAGTCCATCTGGAATTCCTTCACTAATTATGTCAAGAATTTGAATATCTCAGAAGACGGTGCAAGTGATTGAAGAACATGTGAACTTCAGTTCCCAAAGACAATTTATTTATGGACATATAGTGTTACATTTAATTCTCAGCATAAGAGTTTAAGTATGAAATGTGATCGGTTGCATTGGAATCAAAATTGTGTGAGGCAATCTCTTATTTTTCTTTTTGTTTGTATTTTATTTTGACATGAACAGTAACACTACTACTGATGTGGTCATATTTTGTATATTGTTCAAGATGTTTGTTTAAACTGCTAAAATTTTAAGAAATATATTTTGGAAATTAAAAAAAAACAAAAGAACTAACCAATACTCCAATACCTTTTATTTAGGAGAAACAGATTTGAGAGTATTGGACAGAAATTCACGACTCAGTTTATGTTGTTATAGTGAAAACCTTTAAATTTATTATTTTCTTTCCACTTCTAAAAACCTGCTGCTTTGTGTTGGTGTATCACGTCAAACCACAGTAAAGTTTATGGAGGTAACTTGATGAGATTCTGAATTGTCTTAAATGTTAAACTGAGATTATCTAATCTTTTTTAAGGTTCTCTCCTCTGTGGACTTCTTTTTGAGTTTTTATTTATATTATTCTGTTTTCTTGGTCATTAGTTTCTTTTCCGTTTTCTTTGTTTCCTTGTCATATTTACGCAGTGTCGTGTTTTTTGTGTTGCTCTCTGTTGCCCCCTTGTGCCCGTCTCCTTTCTCCTAATTTCTAGTTGCTTCTATCCACACCTGCTCCCTATCAGCTGATTACCCCAGTCTTTGTTCTGTCTCCCATATATACACCTCCTGTGCAGTTTCTCAGTGCTTTTTTCTCGTTGTTACTTTGTTTCTCATGTGTGTTTTCCCCTGGTTTCTTCTGGTTTTCTGTATTTTGTTCTTGGATGTTGCTTCTGTTGCCTTTTTTGCATAATCATTAAATCAGCAAAAACTAGTCTCTGCCTCCTTTACTCTATGTTTGGGTCCACAACCCCATCCACCACCTTTGACAGTTTCAAGCCCACGTCACAAGTGCAAAAGAGTGTCTCTACAACACATTAGCTAACAGACAGAATGGTCCATGATATGTTTATAACAGGCATGTGAGAGCATTGCAGTAGTATTGACAGAAATCACACTGACCAAACTCAGCGGCTTCAACTTTTTCTGAACTCGCTGGTGATGGTGTGCTGTAAAACAGGAAAAAAAAGTTTAGATTAGGTTAATCCCATGTTACAAGGCCATGCACACTGTGGAGAAACACAGGAAGTTAACAGATAGGAACTAAGTGTGTTTTTTTTTTAACCAGGTAATATAATTTTCTGCCTTAAATTCGGTAAATTAAGGCAAAACAAGCTGACATTTATAATTGCAATAAAGATTTGTTTTTTATATTAATCATTAGAATTGCAAAAGTTGAAATTTTCAAGACATTTCAGTAATATTTACAAATTGTTAACCAGACAAAAGTTAAAAAAAAATTGTTTCATTCATCAGTTATGGTTTGTTTTTTGGTACCTTGAAATTTTGATTTCCACAATTTATTTTATAATTACACTTATTTAAAAAGCTTATAGTAAAATATTTCTCAAAAACATGTAAAAATTTTAATTAAAATTACTTTTAACATGGCTGTACTTTTTTCTCCAACTTTATCTGACATTATAGCATAGAACAGGTAATGAATTACTGTGGTACATTTTAAAGAACTGTAAAATATATTAAATTCATTGACTCTCATAAAAACCTTTAATACCAAAGAGGTAATAAAAAACATACCACTGAGTTATAACTCCACCTGGTTAAAGATTAAACTGGTTATTAGATCCTTGAGATGTGTTTCAGATAGTGACTTATCAGATAAATAGCAATTATTTTTTATTCATTTGAGTAAATTATTTAAAATTAAAATGCAAGGTAAAATAATACCAAAGTGTTATCCTTAAAAAAAAAGAGAAATCAAACAAATATCTGCATTTACAGTGAGGGAAATACTGATTTATCCCTTACTAATGTTCAACGCCCTCCATCCCCTCAAACAAAAGAACAGATTATTTGGGAGTGACGTGTTATTGTAGAGAGAGAGAATAAAGCTGCAAAATATTACATTTTAGAAATCAATTTGCATGTCATGAAGTGATGTATTAGATCTAAAGCAGAATAACACTAGAAGTTGCTTTCCTCATAAGGGCCTGGCCAAGACATTTCTAACAGTTCATTACTCACAACTCAGTGAGGGTTTTGCTGCACTCTTCTGTAGGAAAACTCTCCTCCCACTTGAAATGCTTGCTACATCCAAATATACTAAGTTAATGTTAAATATGGAGTGACGTCTGAACTGCTTAGGCCAAAAACTCATGGCCTAAAAATGCTTCATCTTCAGACTTTGTTCGCTTAGTGGTATGTTTTAGCTCTACGTCTTATTGTGAAAGAAAACCACACACCATTACTATATTGTTGCTGAGGTAAAGCACTTTGGATCCCAGATTTTACCGCAGATGGTGAAACAGAAAAAACGGGTATGAAATATAACGCTCCCAAACAAGAGATCAGCTGTAGGATGATGATCTGACCACAGAATGCGTGTTTATTCTAAAACACCGCTGCATAACCTATTATTTTGACCTTATCATTGTCATAATCCTATAATCTCTAAAATAAGATTTTTTCTTTTTATCAAAGAAACATGAACATTTATAGGAAGTTTGCTAAGAAGGCTGCCATCTTAGATTTTTGCCGATGTTCTGTAGCCTACAGCTCTTACATCCTTTTATATTTTTTCTTTTATTGTCCAGTATTGTTTTTCCATTGGGAAAGAGTCAGTGGGAGGTTTTGAAAAGGCACAAACAGGCGTTTGCCAAAGATGACTAAATTACATGCAAATCAGTCTGTTTTCTTTTCTGTGATATTTTTTTTAATCAGATTTTCCCATTGCAATTTGTTCATTTATACAGTATGCAAGTAAAAAAAAAAACTAAGAGAATAAACAGCAGAGGAACACATTATGTTCCAAGCAACTCAGTAAATTTGCCTTTCTGAATCCTTGGGATTCAAAGTTCAACAGATCTGAAGATGTGTTGGATTATAGTTGAGTGGGAATATGAACAGGTAAGGTTGAAGGGCGTTAACAACCTCACCTGCACATATGCTTCCAGGATCTGGTGGGCTCGCTACAGACGGTGGGAAAAAGGACATGTTTACCAAAACACAGGTTTCACGGTTAGAAAAAAAAAAACATGCATGTGTCAGTTAAAGAAGATGATAGTTTCTTTACCTTTTCAAAGCTCCAAGCGACATTCTCTGAAAATATAAAGAAAATGTTAGAAAAGCTCAGATTTCTGTCTATGTAAATCTTTATTGTAGCTACTTACCTGTTTAACCAGAGCTTGATGCTCCTCTGACTGGCTAAAGTAGCTGCCAATATCCTGGGCAGTGACCAACCCTTCCTGGCACTTGTTCATCCAGCTTTGGTACTCGCCTTGTTCAGGCAGTCGGTCCCAGAAGATCTTAAAAGCCTCCCACACAGTCTCCTGGCACACTGGTAACCAGATAAAATGAGGCCATCAGCTTATTAACCGAAACCTGCTGGGCTTCTTAATTGCTAATTGACTTTGGATGGTGTGCACTGGGACAAGGTTAACTACTTCTTATTTCAATTTATACTTCCTTATCAGCAGACATGTTTAGAATAAATCAAACAATGGAAGGTTAACAGGTACAAAAGCTAAAGGGTTCAACCTAGAGCTCTAAGCTGCATTCAGGAGTATGCCTACTGGGCTTTGCTTTATTTTCAATGGGCTGTTTGGTGTATCCCATTATATAGGAGATTATTTGTAGATCCAACCCTAAATGATTCCAAACTATTAACCATCACAGTTAGCAATAAGGCTGCTCAGACAACTGCAGACAACATGAATGAGTCAGAGTATTACATTTATTGATTAAATGTCTTTCTTTCTCCTTATTGTCTCCTAAGGTCTTAGATAAAACAAAAAATATTGGGGTCTGACAGCAGTGAAAGAAATTTTCGATTTTCCTTTTTTTCAGAAATGTATTTATCTATTTAATATTGTGCTTGAATTAAAGCCTAAACAATAGAATTTAAAAACTATATTGTTGTATATATCATGTCATCCAAAAAGTTTAACATAATGTTAACATACAGAAAAATGGCCAAAGTGATTAGCCATAATTAAGGGAACCATCCTCACTCTCCACAAAACATCACACGACATCACTAGTGTGGTGCTTTTTAGTTGCCTTTCAGTAGTGGTGGATGAAGTACTAAACAGTAGTCAAATATTACTCAACGACAAGCAAAAACCAAAAAAAACAACAACTATAAGTCGAACATCTATTCAAGTTCAAGTATTGAAGTAGCGACTTTTGATGTTCTTTTTTGCGGGTGGATCATCTAAATAAGTGGTCCTCCTAATTGTCAATCTCTCTGGTGATATGTTTACCTAGGGCTGTCCTACGTGCTCGTCCTCAGTTAGCTATCTTTTTCTGCGCAGTTTTATGTGCTGAGCTATGGTTTCATACGATCATTGAAGCTCTGCTTTCTCACCGCAGTTCTTTGAAAATGGCCAAAGGTCGTAAGAGAATAGGTGTCTACGAAGTGTATGAGAAGAAGTGAAATGCTTCAGAAGAGAGAAACAAGACCAGAGTGTTTTGGGGGGATTTCTTCCTGCGATGGCGTACGCTGAAAGCACAGGTCGGCCTTCCCACTGATGCCTCGCTTGCAAAGTTTCTACTGGACAGGTAAAGTTTGACATGCTATTTAGAGAAATCCAATTCACATCACTGCTAGTAAAAGTTATCTATTGTAACTTTACAGGGAATATAAGTTTTTTTATTTTGCAATTTGCAAAATAGTTAGTAGTGGTAATTGTTAGTAGTTATATGGTGGCCAATATGTCCAAATTTCCAATGCAGCACATACTCAAACACAGATACTAGCATGTCATGATGTTTTTTTTTTATGCACCAGTAGTCTTTTATGCGGGGAAATCCTTATATATTAATATGGTTGAGATGAGATCCATCCGAGCTACCGTCTTTTCATTGCATCCCCGCACATCTTCGATGAGAAATGGGCTCATGCATGCTCTCGCACGCTTTTAATAGGCGTTCCCTCACAGGAGCAGGTACAGGGTTCTGCATGTCCTTTTTTTTTTTAAGTGGAGATTTTTTTCATTTTCTTTTTTCAAAATTTGTGAAAATACTTCACTGTAGCTTTAATTATTCAAAAGTACAGGCATTTTAAAGTACTTACTGTAATTATTAGATTTTCTAATATCAGTACATTTCTTTATCATTTTCAGAGTAATTTTAAAGTACCCTGTCATTTTCAGAAACCACTTGATGTGTAGAACCACCTGCTACAGATTCTACACCACCTCTAAAGAACTTCAGCAAAACATTGCAACAAAAAATAAGGAATCTGGAGTCTTGATTCTCCTTATACGTTCACCATGGACTAGAGGTTCAAGGTTGAATCCATTTCCACAAAGAAACCACAACACTGACTTGAGAACTCCTACTGAACAACTTGGCTACATGGCAACAAGTCACACCTTAATAAAATGTATAAACTACAAATTATATTTGCCCTAAGTTTCTCACATTTGTGGAATGTCAGGAAATCTCTAAAACGCTGGTGTCCAAATTAAGTCCTAAGGGCTGCTATCTTCCATGTTGAAATAGCATTTCAAGAAAGAAAAACAGCAACAGCAGATTAAAAAGGGAAGCTGAGCTAAAAGGAACCAGTAACTAGCAGCTTCCTAGAGATGAAGTGGAGTAGAAAGTACAATATTAGACTATGAAATGTCTAACATTGTACAAAAAAATTACTCAAGCAAAGATATTCAAAAATGTACTTAAGTACAGTAATCAAGTAAATGTACTTTGTTACTTTCCACCACTGCCTCATCCATCCCATGGCTGGATGAAGAGGTGGTGCATGGTCGGTCAGACCCTGGGGACTCATTCCCTGAAACTCGAGCCGACATCAAGGGGCAGGAAACACTCATCACTAAGACACGGCCATAGATTGATGAGGAAGGAGTCCACATGCCCAGTATGACCTGGATCTACAAACACTAATGCCGCATATATTCATGTTTAATTGTCTAACTGAAGTCTTTCCTATTTTATGAATAAAAAAGGTAACTTTGTCATTTTCACATTGAGTTACAACATTCACCTACTGTAAGTCTAAGAAACCGTATGGAAGCAGCAACCACTGACTTTTCTTGAACAAAGAAACACTTCAGTGCTCGGATGTAAATGATTTATAATAAAGTAAAACAGAAGAAATGTCCATGTTAAAATACATGAAAAACTAAAATCCGAAATAAATCATGAAGGTAAATCCGGCTCCAGAGGGAGAGTTTAAAGCTTGATTTTCAATGAACTGATTGTGCTGCTTGGTAAAAGAGACAGATGTGCTCTGGTCTTGTTTCAATTTTCATCACATTGCAGTGAAGGCCTTTCCACTTGATTGTTTAAAGAATACCTCAACAGATTCAGTATAAATCACCAAATAGTAGGAATGTTGTTTAAACAATCCAATTAATTTAATGATTGCATTTCAGAGCCAGAGAAAACAAAATAACTAATTCCTGACCATACATCACTTATATGTAAGACTTTTAAAAATGTTTACCCTCTGGCCTGTTCTAAGTTAGCTTTATGGGGATCTGTCATTACAGAGGAGTAAAATAAATCACAGCAAATATAACAGATGTTTTATCTTTTTAAATACTTTCCCTTTTGATAAATGAATGATTTTATTGATTGCGTTAATCACTCTCTGCACATTGCATGAGACCATAAAGCAAAACACTAAGAAACTTAAAGGAAAGCCACTGCAGCACAGTTTTCTATATTAATAGAGGAGAATAAGACTAATCCTGGATTTCATTCAAGACAGTTACCAAACTCACACAGAGCCATAGCTCTGTTGATCCCCCAGCTTTAACCAGTAATAACTTTATGGGAATCTTTTTAAATAAGATACATTTTTCCTAAAGATAACCTAACTGGCACTGTTTTAAATATGATTGTTAAAGATTTCCAGTCCAGAAGCACTTCAAAACTAGTCCATGCATTTGTTTCTTTAAGACTGGATTATTGTAATTATTTATATCAGGAAAGCCACAATCTGTAATTAAAAAGCCTGCAGGCAGAGATTGCTTAATTTAAAACTCACTCTCTTGTGTATAAAGAATAGAATGGGAGGCAGATCTTTTAGTTATCGGGCTCCTCTCCTGTGGAACTATTAGTTTTAATCCGTGAGGCAGACACCCTGTCTACTTTTAACACTAGGCTTAACACTTTCCTTTTTTGATAAAGCTTATAGTTGCAGTAGGTCACGTTATCCTGAGTTACCTCTACAGTTATGTTGCTCACGACCACTTTTATCCTTCTGCAACATTCAACTTTTATTCTCCGATTTTGCATTGTTTGTTAGTTCAACTTCAACATTTTTGTTCTCTCTGCTTTTTCAGATACTTGCTTCATCTGGCCTGGCACTCTGGTTAACTGTGACAGCATCAGCTGGGCTGCTGCCTTCAACAACTTAAATTAGAGATGATAGAGTTGGGTCTGTTTTTAAAGTGTTTAGTCCTGTCTCTCTCCTAGACATGGCTAGGGGTTTACTAGCCACCTATGGAGCTAGTAAACCGTTACCTTCTTTCATGTAGAAAGTATCAATTGATTAATGTCACTGGTATAATAATTGATCCCGTTGTTGGTTAGCTATTATATTAATGTAAATATTGAAATAAATGAAATAAATATATAGCGATGGTGTTTTAGGTCATGAATAGAGCTACCTGTTTTAGAAATATTTCTTTTTAGCATTTTATGCTTATTTTGCTGCTAATACAAATGGATCATAATTATTACTCAAGGATTTAGACTTCCTTTTCCTTAGTTAAGGATTTTATGAGCCAATTACACAGCTATATGTTGCTTAAATCTGCTTTATATATATATATATATATATATATATATATATATATATATATATATATATATATATATATATATATATATATATATATATATATATTTGAATACTTTCATATTATTCCCCTGTTATCTCTTCTCTACCACATTAAGGACTGTTGTTAAGCTTGGGTTTGCCATACAGTTCAGTAATAATTGTGGAATTGTTGTTAAATAATGTTTTTATTTTGCATCTCAGAATGAACTGCAAGCCACTAAGCAGTGGAGACTTTAAAGTGACAACAAATAGTGCAAAGACTTTCCCGAGTGTGGAGGCATTTCTAGAGTTGCTGGCACCAAAAAGCTTTCATTTTACTTTTCATGGAGATAAATGTGCCTTTCATTGTTGCAGTTTGACAACAGTGACTTTTAGAGATTGTCAGGTTTTTTTATTTTTTTATTTTATTGACCTATATTTCTCTCCTGCAGGCCAAATAAATACAGCTGCTCGTCTTAGTTCCACTCATTTTAAATGTCTCAATTTGGCTTTGACTTTGAATGTGCATACGTGTAGGTAAAACTATCTTATTGGAAGGATGTTCCTTTATGTCCCATTTTGATGCCAAGCTGTGAGAAAAATTGACGCTTTATCACTTCATACTTATACCGTATAGACCAGACATGACCGAAGTGGGTCCTCGAGGGCCGCTGTCCTGCAGGTTTTAGAGGTTTCCCTGCTCCAACAGAGATGATTTTAATTGATAGCTGATTAACAGGCTTTTGCTGAACTGCAATCATCAGAATCATCTGTGCTAGGACAGGAAAACCTCTAAACTTAGACAACTTTTATGGTCATTTTGTATACACAGAGTATGTACAAAACAAAATTTCATTTTGTACAGCTTTCAGACAGCAAATGAGTAGCAGCTTAGCAGTGAAATGAACGTTTCCATTCCATAAAGTGCAGCAGTGATCAAATGTAAACAGCGTGGGAGAAAAACATGGTGCAAAACGCATTGATATGGAAGTTCAGAGCAGTGCAAAGACAAAAATATGGTGCAAAAATGCAGTAAAAAAAAATAAAGAAAAAGAGTACTTCTGGTTTTGGTGTTATCAGTTTCACTTAAACAGTATACTGAATGTTGTTATAGTAATTGATGCTATTATAACTGATATACATTAAATATGTAAGAATTGTTTCAGTTCCTTTTCTTTATTTCCTATTTTAAAATAAAAGTTTTCATATTTCTTTTAATTTGTGTAACATTACATAATGTTTAAATACTAAATCACACATAATGATTAGTAACTCTTGCTTAAGTCATTTCTTATATGGTTAATGTTTGCAGTTACTTGAATAGAAATAAGATGAAGTATTGCTACCTGAGCACAATTTATAGGTAGGCTACTCTACCTATAAGCTTAATTCTCAAGGTGTTATTCTCCGCTTTCTGGATTTTAAGGCTTTTTAAGCATCAGTCGTCAGTACTGCAGTGACCGTAGTGATGTTTTACCTTTAGTTGAGTTTTAGTCCAGTTTCTGGTGGTAATGTTTAGTATTAAGGAATAAAAGCCATACTTAAAAACGGCTTGTTCATATTAGGAAAACCTGCCACCTGCTGAGACGTGCTTCCTTCTCAGAGAGGCCTGATTTAGTGTTGAGGGCTCGGGTTAATGTTCTTTTATATTTGGTTAAAGTGACTCTGTGCGATTACGGCAGACTTCCTAAGTGTATACCTGAAGAGATCTGATTTTAGCGTCAAACCACAGCACAGGAGGGCAGGGTTGCCTTCCTGCTGTCTGGGCTGCATCTTACCTCTGAGGTGGAAGTAGCCCAGATGGTTTGCAACAATATCCTCTGCAGTATCTTGTCCACACAGTCGAAGTCCACCCTGATAAAAAATATTCCTTTTCTTTCTAAAGGTGACTTTTTGACCATCGTGAGATGCCTTCACATCAGACACCCGGATGATTTGTGGGAACGCTGTGGGCTCCTGAAAATGAGGCTGACTCAGGTATCCCATAGAGGAGCCTTCCAGCATGGCATCTAAACAATCGTGTAAGAAATGTCAGAAATCAGGCATTTCTCTGCACTGCTGATAAATACTTTGAATAAGACTGAACATTTTGGTCACTATTGATCTCTTACCTGTGAGTCTGCCCAAAATTATGACCAGACTAAAGAGAGCAAAGCAGAAAACACGTCTCCAGGAAAGGCTGCTCATTTTAAATCCGAGCTTGGGTTCAAATCCGTTGACTCGGAAAAGGATCAAGCAGACATATCTTTCCTCTCAGCTGATGACAGAGCAGCTTACGACTTTGCATAGTTTAAATATCTTCACACCCAAAACAAAGAAAGAATTTGTCCCTGGTTCACTATGCAGCTGAAAGGTGTCAGTGTGCATCATGGTCTAGCCCCAGGCTCAGGTGGACAGGCAGATGGCCTGGGGAGAGAGGGGGATTTTTTAATTCTCTCTAATCCTGTTGTTTTTAAGCCTGTTAGAAGAACTTGGTAAGAAGTTACTGGAGCAAGGCTGTGACTGAAGGGAAAGCGAGAACCACAGCAGAAAGCTGAGGGATACTTTAGAGAGGAGGGTTATGACTGAAGGATGTGTTTATCAGCCACTGAGCTTAAACTATGGAAGAAAAACAAGTCCATTAAATGTTCATCTAAATGGTACAGCATCATTAATCTGAAAAACAAAAACCTTTCATTTGTAAAGAGGCACACTGAAAATAAAATCACTCTTATTGCAAATCATATCCTTTTGTAAAACAGATTTGTCCCTTCTTGGTTTTAGGTAACAGTGCCATTTTAAAAAGAAAGGCAAATGAGCAGAATACAGACTGGGAAGGCATGTGCATTATACCTACAGTAATGTCTTCAATAATTAACATAAAACCTTACATTTCTTCAGGATTTCCTCTAATACAGATGAATGATTATACAGGTGCTGGTCATAAAATTAGAATATCATGAAAAGTAGATTGATTTCAGTAATTCCATTTAAAAAGTGAAACTTGTATATTATATTCATACATTACAAACTCATATATTTCAGATGTTTATTTTGTTTAATTTTGATGATTACAAATGACAACAAATGAAAATCTCAAATTCATCATATCAGAAAATTAGAATATTGTGAAAAGGTTCAAAATTGATGGCCCCTGGTGCCACACTCTAATCAGCTAATTAACTCAAACCACCTGCAAAAGCCTTTAAATGGTCTTTCAGTCTAGTTCTATAGGCTACACAATCATGGGGAAGACTGCTGACTTGACAGTTGTCCAAAAGACGACCATCGACACCTTGCACAAGGAGGGCAAGACACAAAAGGTCATCGCTAAAGAGGCTGGCTGTTCACAGAGCTCAATGTCCAAGCACATTAATAGAGAGGCGAAGGGAAGGAAAAGATGTGGTCGAAAAAAGTGTACAAGCAAGAGAGATAACCGCACCCTGGAGAGGATTGTGAAACAAAACCCATTCAAAAATGTGGGGGAGATTCACAAAGAGTGGACTGCAGCTGGAGTGAGTGCTTCAAGAACCACCACACACAGACGTATGAAAGACATGGGTTTCTGCTGTCGCATTCCTTGTGTCAAGCCACTCTTGAACCACAGACAGCGTCAGAAGCGTCTTGCCTGGGCTAAAGAGAAACAGGACTGGACTGCTGGTGAGTGGTCCAAAGTCATGTTCTCTGATGAAAGTAAATTTTGCATTTCCTTTGGAAATCAAGGTCCCAGAGTCTGGAGGAAAAGAAGAGAGGCACTTCATCCACGTTGCTTGAAGTCCAGTGTAAAGTTTCCACAGTCAGTGATGGTTTGGGGTGCCATGTCATCTGCTGGTGTTGGTCCATTGTGTTTTCTGAGGTCCAGGGTCAACGCAGCCACATACCAGGAAGTTTTAGAGCACTTCATGCTTCCTGCAGCTGACCAACTTTTTGGAGATGCAGATTTCATTTTCCAACAGGACTTGGCACCTGCACACAGTGCCAAAGCTACCAGTACCTGGTTGAAGGACCATGGTATCCCTGTTCTTAATTGGCCAGCAAACTCTCCTGACCTTAACCCCATAGAAAATCTATGGGGTATTGTGAAGAAGAAGATGCAATACACCAGACCCAACAATTCAGAAGAGCTAAAAGCCACTATTAGAGCAACCTGGGCTATCATAACACCTGAGCAGTGCCACAGACTGATCGACTCCATGCCACGCCGCATTGCTGCAGTAATACAGGCCAAAGGAGGCCCAACTAAATACTGAGTGCTGTACATGCTCATACTTTTCATGTTCATACTTTTCAGTTGGCCAACATTTCTATAAATCCTTTGTTTTTATTGGTCTTCAGTAATATTCTAATTTTCTGATATGATGAATTTGAGATTTTCATTTGTTGCCATTTGTAATCATCAAAATTAAACAAAATAAACATCTGAAATATATGAGTTTGTATGTAATGTATGAATATAATATACAAGTTTCACTTTTTAAATGGAATTACTGAAATCAATCTACTTTTTCATGATATTCTAATTTTATGACCAGCACCTGTATATACAAACAAAAATATACACTTCCGGTCTAATACTTTAAAACACCTGGACCCGGGGAAGACTAGCCGTTTGCCATGGCAACAGCTAATGGGAATCCTTAATAAAATTACCTTATTAACATCCCAAGTTTTTATAATTATTTCTATTGAAGTTGTTCAATATCAAAGAATTGCTTTAAATGCTACAAATGTAAATGCTGAAGGTTAAAGGTCACCCAAAACTGAACAATATAAGAATTTTAGAATTATCAGGTAAATTCAAAGAGTGTTAATAATTAAAAGCTATTCTGCACCAATGAAAGTGGTGCTACTGTCTGCATAAAAACTGAAGTGTATTGCTGCCTGCAAAAAAATGACAAGAAAAAGGCAATCAACATGGAAGAGTGACGACCATCATAGTCAAAAGAAAATATTTTGGGAGATTGAAAAGAAAGTTTTCTATTTTCGTCGCTATCAAAAGGCACTAGGAGAAACTGACTTATGGAGCGCTAGTAAAACCAAGGGTAAATAAGCGTTAACAGCACGCATTATATGACATGGTGATTTAATTGTAAACAAATGGTTATCTAACATACAAAGTCAACTATAAAGGTGATTTCCTTACATTTCAAAATTATCACTACTCTTCCAAAGAGCTGGACTCATTAAAATGTACGACTTGTCGGAGAAGCATGGTTAACAAACCCTTGTCTTTAAGAAAAGATCTTAATAACATGTCCAACTTTGTAATTTTAACATGACAAAATATTGGCAGGGGAGAATTAGTACCTTTCCAAGACTCTGTACATTACTTCGTATCTGAAGGGTTGTAAATATATATATTTCATTAAGTATAATATATCATATTTCATCAGTATAATGTGACAAGTGTCACATTATACTGATGACCACTGTAGAGGACTTATGTTTTGACTTAAAGAGGTAAAAGAATGAAAGTATGTTTAAAAAAAAAAAAAGTATTTTAACTAAACTTGGAAAAGCCAATAAGGAAAAGAATGTCTGTCTAGAAATAAACTCCATAGTCTGTGGGTTTGACTAAACTTTCCACCACAACTGCTAGTTAAAAAAAAAATTTGATTTATCAAAATGTTTTAATGCACAACAGAAACAGCATTCTGCAATCAACTCCAGATTATAAAAAAAAAAAAAACTTTTCTATAAGAGATGATCTGTGTTAAACAAAAAATAAATACCAACAAGCAAATAGGAAAAACAAACAAACAACAGGAGTATTATGTTAATTTTTCAAAACAGAAGAAACAAACAGTACTGAACAGCTCCTTTCTAAAAAGCAGTTGAACTTTAGTGAATGAAAAGAAATCTGATCACTATTCAGCCACTTCATCAATACAAATGTCCTCACAGAAATATATATATTTTAAACTCTACTAAATAAAAAATGGAAGCTAGGGATAAGTGTAAAATAAAAAGAAAATAAAGTGTTGATCTCATGAAATTTTCCAAGCACTAATTTGGTAACTTTTAGTCTCAGTGAATGAACGTCTGTGTGCTCAGCACTGGCTCGCAGAAGACAGGTGTGCAGAACGAGTGTCTTGCTTTGAGGCAGCGAGATGACAGCTGGCTTCATCTTTTCCCCTCTGCGTTTTCCTCCTGAGGTTTCAGTTTAAATTATTACAACACAGAGAACACCTTTAACTGGAAAACAAGTCTAACAAACGAAAGCAAAGCAGGTAAACTTGCAAGTGCTCACAATGTTCCTTCACAAGCTACATGTTACCTTTGTCTCATTCTCAGAGGTCAGACTGATATCAGGATGCGACTTTGAATAAAAATTGAAACACCTAAACAACATTTCAAAAACAGTTTCAAAGATTCAAACTCTTATTTAAGCCGGATGTTTAGACGTTCTGATTTTTTCTCACCAATCATTATGGGTGTGGTTAAACGCAGGGACTTGAAATCATATCTAAAAGAAGTTTTTTCCAGTTTACACTGAAATAAAAGGTCTTTAGCTCAGTATGAGCAATGCTTTATAATGGAGGCAGGAATGTGATGCACTGTGCAGCGGCGTTTCTTCATGTCTTTTTGCTGTCCACGTTCTGAAGCCGGTAAAGGTTAAGGATCAAATCTCTGATCTCGTCCCGTTTTTTCCGAACCACTTGGCGTGGGAACCATTTTTGTAGCTGAAGAGGTAAATCGAAGTGCACCACAGGGTCCTGCAGCAGAGCAACAAAGTAGTTTATGAGCCCATCTGAAATAAAATCCTGTTAAAAGTTTTTTATAAAAACCAATTTAATAAAAAAAAGGCCTTTACCTTTAAAAAACACTCAACATATTGAAGAAGGTAAAGGCCACAGTCACTGCTGTTATCCTGGAGGGGAACTATACAATGGGAGCTTTTCAGCTGATCAGGACCAAATTCCCTCGATGATCCTCGACGGACCTCCCACTCTGACTGCAGATACCTGCGGGGAAAAAAAACACAC
Organism: Cyprinodon tularosa; assembly: GCF_016077235.1. NCBI lineage: Eukaryota > Metazoa > Chordata > Actinopteri > Cyprinodontiformes > Cyprinodontidae > Cyprinodon > Cyprinodon tularosa. The sequence continues at coordinate 640,368 of NW_024039155.1, read as the reverse complement.
AGATCATCTTAAAATGCATTAAAATAAACCACAGCAGAAACATACCCTGAAACTCCAGGGGAGGATTTGTAAAACTACTGAATATTGTAAAAAAGTTTCCAACTTTTAGAAGATAAATTCAGCAGAAAACAAAATAAATTGTCAGCGCTAAATACGTCTCCTTTTATCTGGCCATCTGTTTTCTATCATTTTCTTGCTGAAAGACTCAGATGTTCTTTAGCGTTCTAAAAGAGCTCAGATGTTTAAAACAGCCTTGTTTTAAAAGAACTGCCCGGAGCTGATGGTGCCTAGCAGTGAGGAAGAATAAACTGGAGCATCAATGATCTCGCCATCAAAAGTAGGCATGAAAAATTCAATCCTTTCATTATCCTGGAGCATACCGGTCTGTTTGTTAAATATGATCCTATCACTCCAAGAAGTCTGCATGGTTGAAGTTTACGCCTTTGATAGCAGAATAGTCTTGTTCCTCTCATGTATCCAACACCATTTGAGGTATTTTGATTCTAACGGTGGTTTTGTAGACTTGGTGACCATAAGAGGCTCCTCCTTGCTGCAGGTCTTCATGGTTTCCATTTGTGGGTATTTGTTCATTTCCCTTACCTGCCTACTCACAGTGCCTGAATGGCATCACTCAGTTTTAAATGGTCAACTTACTCCCGTAACAGTTTGCAGATCCGCTCATGAGAAGAGAGCTTGAGGGAATCCATGATAAGAATACACGGCCTAAAGGAGAGAGAGCAATCTGCATCCTTATCAAGTATATATCAGGGGGTTCCTCTTGGTAATGGCTTTAGAGTGCAAATAAAACTGTTCAAGTCAGGGTTCAATACTTTTAGACAATTACCTTTAAAGGAAATTTGCATCATGTTTTCATCAACCTGACAAAGCTAGTGAGCTAATCTAAGTAGCACTATTGATCACTCATGTAGATCAAACCTAAGAAAGTTTAAAATTACAAGCAACGTTTGACAAACACGAGAAAAAAAAATTGTAGCTGTAGTGTAAAAAAGATAACAATAAGCTATAACAATGCCTGTAAGCTGAAGTATAAGTAAGGGAAACTCACCTTTTGCAGACTGTCCGTCTCCGACACGTCTGTTCTGTGCAACTCTGTTGGAAAAAGGGAGATTGTTACTGACTGAATTATGAAAATCATCAAGAATTGTAGGAATTAATAAACCTGTGAAGCATAATAATAGCAGCTCTTACAACTCGACATGGTGGTGGCGGATCTTTAGTCGACTCATCCAGATGATTTTCTAAAATACAAAACATCCATCTTAATTCAGCCATTATTGTCCTGGTCATAATAATCCTGATGGTGCTATTCCTACCCGTCTCTGTGTTCACACCGTCACTCGGGTCTAATCGCTCCAGGGTTTCTGCAGGATCAGAACTTTTACATTCTTTGGCCTCATCTGGACCCTGAGACTCTCCCAGCCAGTCCTCCTGCAGAGGCTCTTCCAGTCCAGGAAAGCAAATCATAGCTAAATACCAGTGAGCTCTGCACAGAGGGAGAAGTAAAAGGGTTTAGGATTTGATATACGTGGCCGTAAAACAGTTGATTCTCAAAACTCTGCTTACTCTTGATTAACAGGCACAAACAGGAAGTCCTTTTCAAAGATGTCCACGTGTCGCGTCCACGTCTTTACTCGCTGGTGCCGCCTCTGCCTCTGACAACTGAGACCATAAACAGATTAAAGAAAACTTGGCTATTTATGAGCGACAGCCTTTAAATGTCTTTGTTTGAAAGAAAAACAGAAAAATTTGGTTAGAGAGCAAAACATCAAATTCAAAACTGACTTTCAACGAACGCTAAATGCCACAACCTCGTCCGACACGATTTTCTGTCAGATTGGATGCAAAATCGGATTTGGTTGGTTCTGGCCTTTAATGGCTCACCAGCCGTTAAGGGAGGGTGGCCATGCAGTGGGGTTGATGTGAAACATGTCTGAGCTGATCTAGCTATAGTATTTAGCCTTAGTATTCCGATATGATCCAATGACTTTTTTTTGGGAGACATCATACAGACAGGTGCAGCTAGACAGGCCCACCTGACCCCAGATTAACATTATACTTTATAACAGCTATGAGGTTTTTTTTACACTAATCTAGATTTTTCACTGTTCATGCCCCACAGAAATATAATGTCTTAGATTACCCATTTAAACTTCCTAATTCAAAATTCCTACACATTCTAAACCGCTGAATTATAGAAAAAAGTTGCAGTTAATTTATAAAGGACGCTGAATGAAACCACAGGGCAAACTTTGAGATTATTAAAGGCAAAATACTCTGAGTTTTCCAATGTCTTCCAGAGGCAGAGTGTTGTCCTAATCTCCCAAACCAAGTTGGTTTCCCTGACATGAGAACCAGCCGTTCAGACCAAAGCTGCTTCACTTACGAGTCGGTACTGCCTCCTTCGCTGGCGTTGTCCCTGCGCGTCAGCTGCTTGTAGAAGAAGCTGCTGAAGATGTGGGAGCGTTTAGAAATGGCAGCGGAGGATTTCTGGATGAGGTATCTGTTTAGATAAAAATATCACGAGTCATTCGAATTAAATTCTCTTCACAAAAATAACAAAAACAGAGAAAAATGGGGAAAGTCGCTTAAAAGGTCAAATATTGAAATGGAGGGACTTACTTCAGGTAAAAATCGATAATGACATCGTTAAGGTACTGCCAACTGTCAAGGCATTGCAGATCTTCCATTGTTACTGTGATTCCTCCTTTCAAAGGTGGTGGAGGAAACTGTATTAACCTGAGATAAACAATGGAAAAGGTCATATAGGGTGTTTTACAACTGCATATTACAGATATATGGTCTACATTCAGAAAACGGCAGCAGGGATCCTGGTTTGAAAGACCATCTCCAACCAGGAGGGATAATGTGGGTAGGTCACTTCCAGAGGTTAGTATTAACTAGGTGCATTTATTACAGTAACGTTTTTAAAGAAAAAAGGTTAAAAAAAATCAAATAAATAAACTACCACATTTTTATTCTTTTAAAATCGTGCTATTCTAACATAACTAAAACAAGTAACCTAAACTATTCAGAGATCAGGGGAACTACTTAACACCCCTTTGGGATTATTAAAGTATTATTCGATTTAAAGCAGATATTGTCAGCAGGAATTTTTCACTGCGCTCTAAAATGTACCTACTGGAAGAACTTATTGTATCATGTTTGTGATGAAGTGTTTATTCTACCTTATTTGTGATTGTGTTACTTTTTTTCCCTATTTCAGTGTACCACAATTTGCGCAAAAAAGAAAAAGTCAGTAGGAGTGTGCCAATCTAATATCAATATTAGAAATTGGTCCAATTTCTGCAAAAGACACTTATCAGATTATATGAGCGTCCACTAATAACTTAGATGAGCATGATAGAACCACTCCATTGTTTAGTCATCTCCAGCATTTCTATCCAGCTGCGCTTTTATCCCACACACAGTCTACCAACTCACTGGACTACAAGCTACAAGTCCAACAAATGTGCAAAATTTGTTTGGGTCTTCTAATGCACCTACTTTATATGTAGCCATTGATTAATAATTAATGGGTCGGGTGTTTTCATAGGTATTGTTCACAACCGACTCTGAATAAAATCACTACAAACCTTTTCTGACATTCAGTATTACAAAATAGGTATTGGAAGAGCGTATGATTCATGCTGCCATCATATCAGGTCAATACTTAATGGAGCAATATTAAAATCATATAAGACATGAACAAAGTATTGGGACACCGCTACCAATTCAAATATTTATAAACAATAAATCAAATGTTAAATGATCAAGTAATAACTCAGTACTTTTTGCTCTTACACGTACGGATGCAAGGCATTGATTATTGAGTTAATCAAAGGTTGACTGTCTTATCGAATGACCAATAACTGGCCTGCACTTATATTTGCCTTTTCTACAATGTAGCCACAGCTGCCCTGGGGAAAATTAAAGAAGCAAGGTTGCTGTACACTAGCACTGCTCTCTAATGGATAAAAATCTCTTGTGTCATTAAAGGTCATATTATGCAACATTTAAAAAGGAAACTTTTTAACCATGAGGCCCCAGGAGCAGGTTTTTGTTGCTTGTGCATGAAAATTCTCCTCCCATTAGGCAGACCGCATGCACCAGGAATCTCCTCCTTTAGCACTTTTCTCAACAAGCTGTTTTGGCTTTCCACTCCCCCCCATACCCTGAAACCATGACAACCAGTCAGAATGCATAAAGAAAGCAGCTAGGAGCCAGAATAACATTAAATGAAGGCTATAGCCTGGCCTGTGACCTGCTACAGGTCACTCTGGATAACTCAGCTTCTCTTATGACATCATAAGGGGAAAGCATTTCAAACAGAGCACACATTAGCCAAGAAGTGGAGAAAGGCAATGATGGAGGTCAAAAGGTTTTTCTTCATTTGTCAACCTCATACACGCTTTATGTTACAGAATGTTTCTAGTGTGAATTTTGCATAATACCTTTAGCTCACTAAAGCCCACCCAATCAACCCTATTGGTTTCGTGTCTTTCTATTACGATACAAATGTTTTACGAAATGTCTTCCACTCTTTATCGCACACTCATCCTCCTCGCACATTAGCCCTTTCTGGTTGGGAAGTAGATGCTGCTCAATCATAAGGCTGCATGGAGGAGTTTCCTTGTTTTCATTTACAAACAGAACTGTATAGAATTATTCTGCATTATAATAATTCTGAATGTTTGGATCGTTTCCCTTTTCTGTTCTACCATGCCTTAGGCAGAATTATTTCACTTTCAACCTTCGTCAAGCTTAAGGAAGAACAGCGGTACCCTCTTCTGGTTAGAGACCACAATTCAACACTGGAAGGAGGAGATTTTAACATTTAATGAGAGGGAACAGTTAACATAATAATAATTTGTTTGCATCACTACTCGTTATTTCCTTAATAACTTTTACTTCAGAAAATTAATATGATTATTGGGTACTCTACCCTCCTCTGAACAATTCTTACCTTTTACTCAGACCCTCATGCTTATATTTTATCCAGTTGGAGTCTGGTTTACAAAGAGACACAGAGTAGGATCCTTTTCTTCTTTGATGACAAACCGTATAAACAGGCACGACTTCCTCCTTTTTGCTCTGTGGGAGTAAATGTAACCAATTAAAGGTTTTCAATCTTCTGTTCAGCACCTTAAACTGAGGGCACTAAAAACCAAGATGTTTCAATATAATTAATAATCAACAAAAAAGAAAACAAGTCTTCTATTACTGAACCAGGAAAACATCTAAAACATGCAGGATTCATCTCAAAGACCAGCCTTTTTTTTCTGACCTTCGATTTATCCTATATTTGACATCTTACAACTTTTTTGCAGTTTTGCCTCATTTCAACCATTCAAATATCAAATTAATAAGAGAGAAATCATTTCATCAGGTAGACATGGTGATTCATATTTTTGCGATTTCCTTTTTGAAGATATAAATCAGGTTTCAGAAACTTTATAGCATAAATCCTTTGTCATCAAAGGCACCAATCCTGATGTTCAGTTTAACTACAAGAGCTTTTAAAATGTATCACAAAAAAACAAAGAAAGAAAAACATCCCTCAAACCGATTCCTTATAAAATGAACCATGCAAAGGAAACACTTATCTATTCCAAGATACTCAAACTGAACACCACCTTGGGATTAAAGTGAAACTAAACCACTGAAATGTTCTTTTTCATTTTATAACAGGGAACTTGACGTATTACTGGCAACTTTGTACCAACATGCCGTAATGGAGTAAAAACGCACGTTTTAATCATTTCTGGTTATCAGGTTTTTATGTAGTATGTCTCAATTATGAAATCAATGTGTTATGCTAGGAATACGGAAGATTTCACATAAAAATGGTAGTATGCTTTGGTTTGACAACAAAATGTCGATCTGGCTTTCATTTAGGATCAGAGGGAGACTATAGCTATGTTCAAACTGCAGGTCTTAAGGCTCTATTCCGATTTGTCAGTTTTTTTTGGGTGGCTTCTCACATGACCGTATCAAATTGTGTCCCTGAAGTGACCTGCATGCGTAGAAAAAAAACAGAGGTGAGAGAAGTCGATGTTTATGGATGGATTTAAAGCTGTTAAGCAAAGCAAGTAGTCGGATGACGCAGCAATGCTCAGAAGGAGAGAACAGAGAAAAAGCGGAAATATTTATTATAGGTTTTGGAGGAGCAGTGGCCATAACATCTTAGGAGAAATGCATGGGAGCACCGACATAATCAACTGACCTGTTAGAGTATGACCCCCTCAGTCTCTTTTGGACCATTATATACATCCAGATACCAATATCATTCTCCCTCCAGTGTACATCTCTATCTACGCAGTGTTTTTTCTGTAACTGTTTTTGTTCCCCACTGTCAGCACAGAGTGACATCAGCTACATGCTAAATCCGATATGGGTCACTTGGCTGTTCAGATTGCAGTCAGATTCCAAAAGATTTGACCTGTATTGAATTTAAAACCACATACAAATGTGGCCCAGACTGGATTTGAAAAGATCAGATTTCATGCGATTTGGCCCGAATTGGTCTGTAGTGTGAATGTAGCCATTTTCAATGAGGCCCAGACTGTTCATAACCTCCCCCAACCATTCCCTCGATGAACGCAACACAAAACGGCGTCTGAATGCATAAAGTAGGAGGATGGAAGTATTATTGGGACACAAACTATTGGAACAGAAACAAAGAAGCTAAATTATTGACACTTTGTTCAGCTTTACAGGAGGTCATCATGCAGCTAATAAAGGCAATGACAAATTACTGTGATGAAATTATACCTTTTGCAAAAGCAACAGATTCAAATCCCACATGCTTTATGCTTTTTGCTTGCAGGCTAGATATTTTAGCATGTAGTAGACTTATTTAATAATCAATATTTGCCCGCATGAATGTTTACCAGCAGTTGAAATAATTGCTGCTTTTCAATTAGGGTATATATTTGTTTAAACACAATACTTCCACTTGGTGTGGTTCCATAATTTCATACCAAATCATGTCTAGGAGGTACATGCATCTCCCAAAAATTGTGTAAAAAAAGTGACAAAGAAAAGTTTGTAGGGAATCACTCACATCAGAGGGAGTCTTGGGTTCCTCATCCTCCTTATCCATATTTCGTTCAGCTTCAGCGGCTCCATCTTCTGTTTTTTTCTCAAGAGTTATCTCTGTGTCTTTCTCAACATTAGTATCCACCCAGATGTGGGCAGTGGGGAGATCTTCTTCATCACACTCTGAAGGCTCCTTTTCTACAATCAGGTCAGAGTCAGGGCTCTTCATGCAGAGTATGGAGAGCAGATAAGAGTCGGCTCCAATGTTTCTGATCAGCTTTATGCTATCATCCATTGAAAGCACTGGAGAATCAGAATCCAATAAACTATTAGGTTGGACCCCATCATTGTTTTTAAAGCGGTTGTCATATGTCATTCCGTTGATGCAGTCGATGTCCAGTAAGGAGCGCAGTAAAGCTCCCTCCATTCCCTCCACAGGATCTTTGAGAGTCAGTAAGATGAAACGGCTGGCTTTTCCTTTAAGATAAAAGAAACATATTTAAACTAAAAAAAAGAAAAAAAAATCATATATATTTGAACATTTGAAACAAAAAAGAATCATAAATATTTACACAACAATGTAAATGTAAAAGAGGATATGAATTTAAACACATTTGTGTCCGCCCTGCGCTCTCACCATTATCTACGGGTCCATCTTCACTGTCGCAGAGCTGGTTCAGTACCTGCTGTATAGGACCAGCAGCAGTTTCTGACACGTATAACAGCAGGACGCCAGGTGGTAAAGGATCCTTTTCCCCCTCAAAGCGAATGTGATGAGCTTCCAGCTCCTGCTTGTCCCAAACACTGTACCTCCGCAGATCTGTGCGCACAAAAGTCAAAAACCCCTGCTCGCTCGTGCCTGAGGATAAGAAGGGATCAGGGTAAATTCATGAATTTTAACCCCAGTTTAAAATATCTTGAAACAAATTGGATTATTTCCCAACTTTTGGCAAATTTAAAGGACCTTCAGGCTTTAAGGCCAGGATTTTTAAAGGCCTGTGATGACTGTTATGTAGGGGTGACCAAACTTGATGCTAGGATACAACTTAAAAACCCATCAGTATCACGTCCTGAAACATGCTGATTGTTGGGCTGTGATTCTGTCAGCCCCTCACAGTCATATGACCTGCTGTGCATACTGTGCTAAGATTCAAATCTTAAAGGTATCGAGGACGATCTTTTATTTTCGGGTGGATCATCTAAATAAGTGGTCCTCCTAATTGTCAATCATTCAGATGATGTGTACGTAAGGCCATCCTATGTGCTCGTCCAGTTAGCTATATTTTTCTGTGCATGCGCACTTTCAGGCGTATATCTGCTACGGTTTCAGTCATTGAAGCTCACCGAGGTTCTTTGTAGACTCTTACAACTTTTGGCCATTTTCACAGTGTATGAGAAGACAAGAAAGGCAGGAATATCCCGGAATGCTTCGTACAGAAAGCTCTCCTCGCAAAGCATTATGCGATTCGATGCCCCCATAGGCTGTCGCCACCCGACAGCAGCAACTAATAACACAGATGGCGCAGGCACCGCGCAGTGGAGGAGGAGTTACGTGGCCGATGGAGCAAAGAGCAGTGATCATCTGTCCGTACAGTAAAATAACCGAGTTCGCAATAAAGTCCACTACACAGTCCCCACTCTATATAGTGATTGAGGGATTTAGGGCGGACGTTCGGAAACAGTTATCTTATATAAGCTATGAGAACAGCAAGTTTTAAACACAGGACGAATGGGCTTGGGCGTGCTGTCACATGCGCATTTTGGCTGGTCTTTTAAAAAAAAATGCAAAAATCCTCCACAATACCTTTAATGTAGGAAACAGCTGTGTGACGGGCAGCTAAAATATTACTTACCGGTATCTTTTTTTTTTTACAGCAACAAAAGGTATGAAAACAACCGACCCGTGTAATATTAACCAATGAGTTACAGAAACTTAAAACAGCAGAGTATTTCTATTAGCATGAAATATCGGAGACTTTAGATGTCAACTGATAAAATCTGTTTTTTTTGGCTATATCGAACTGATATCCGTTATTAGTATCGCCTCCTGACATCCCGACAAATACAAAAGAAACTACATTTAAAGATAAAAGAATGGAGCCACAAAAAAATGGCGTGGAAAAGAAAACCTGGGAGAGGCAGTGAGAGGCGATCCTCCAAAAGCTTTGTGTGAAGTTTACCAACATTATTCATTTCATCCTGAAGGTGATCACAATGTAAAGCAGGAATAAAAAAGGAGCCGATATGAGAAAGCAGTCATTGTCCTGTAATCTGCCTCGTTAGGATCATTCTCAGACATTTTGGGGGGTTTTAAGCTCAATTAGTAAAACTTTTTTCATTTGTTTTTATTCCGGTTTCTGTGCTCCTAAGGATAAAATAGACACAGTTTATTGAAATATTTCATTTATTGTACATTTCCAAGTCTGCCCTGCTTGTTACTTGCTTTTTATTTGACCTTTATTTCACTAGAAAAGAAATCCATGGAGAACTGAAATCTCTTTTAGAAGGATTTTACTTTGCATCTTTCTCAAAGCGGATGTTTTACTCTCCCTTCCTGAGTCATGATGTTCCTGTCACATTGTTGCACAGGTCCAACTAAAATAGACCAGCAGTCTACCTCAGTCAGAGCCACACAAGAGCAGCTGGAGAGACAATTTGCTGTTCCTCCTTGCTGAAGTTTCAATAATTCAGAGGATTTCATACGACTGTGGGATAAAAATTAAAAAAAAAATCAGATATGCAGCTCCCCCTTTATAATAATCAAATCCTAGACAGGTCATAGTAGATCCATTATCAAAACATATGCAAGCACTATGAATGAATAACTAAAATAACTAGTCATGGTGAATTCCATTGAGTCGCCTGTGATCCCACAAGGTGCAACATACCGACATCGAATCTTTGTTTCAAATTACAGCTATCACTGGGCAATTTATTTGTTTCCATTTAAGGCTAAATTAAACTAAAGTAAAAAAGAAAAAAAGGCCTAGAGGATAAGGTGCAGATGGAACCTTGAAGCTTTAATCCAACTACATTCATCTAAAACAGACCACTAAGCTACAGAAAGATGGTAGAAAGCTAGATTAGAACAAGATTTTTTTTTTTTTTAAAAGGGTTCCTTTACCAGCAGTAAAGGAACCACCAGTTGAAACTATTGGGACCAAAGGTTCCAGGTAAACCCTATATCTAAAGAAACAAAAAATACAATCCAACAAGCTTAAGGCGCATCTTCTGCTCGGGATTCAACCAAAGGATTCCAGGCTTTGGTCATGAATTAAATAAGATTACTGATTGCATAATGGCTTATATGCATAAATGAATAATAGTTACCTTTAAGTGGGATGACAATCTTATTTTTTGCTATCTGTGAAGGACAAGAAAGAGTTAAATATTTCTTTTAAGACAGATGCCTAGAATAAAACCTATAAAGGTTATACCAGTGCATTTACCATGAGGCATCCATCTGCTCTCAGTTTGTAACATCCACAGTACATGGCCACGAAATGTACACTCAAAGAGGGAAAGTCAAACTCGGGGATGGGAGAGGACGGTGCTGAATGTGGAAACTCTTCAACGAGCATCTGCATTCCCTGAAAAACAAAAAACAATGTTGGTCAAAATACTAATTTCACAACAGCCTGAGATCTTATCAATATCGAGAGGTACAAACAGCTGATTTAGGTTTGCATTATTCACACTGATGTTTTCCAAAACGACTTCATTTTGTTTACTACTTTAGCACCATCTAGTGGTAAAAACACAAATGACACTTTGAGTTACTTCCTGAGGTCAAGTTACAAAGACCTCTGAAAAATCATATCCTGAATAAAGCGACAGTGATGTCTAATCCATCGCTGCAAAGGCAATTCTGTATGATTCAAACATTTTAATACAACACTTTGTTATGATAGGGAAAGTGACTGAAACTATTTTAACCGTACCATAAAAAATGTTTGAAGTTGCACCAATCGTCCTGATCTTTTTAGGGGAAAAAATTTCTTAATTGGATTTGATCGGTGATCAGCAGCTCAAATACTGAGAAACGTTTTTTTTTTCCTCCAGTCTTACAATTAACAAAATATAAGGAATTTAAAAATATAAATACTTTTGCCTTCAGTGCGTACATTCTTTAATAGAAAAACTCAAGATGTATAAAATGAACGTTGCATTAAAGTGCAAATGTTTGAATATTTAAGAAGCCACGCAACTTTTCAAATCCACAACAACAAGTTAAAAAGCACAAAAAATTGCCAATAAAATGAAAAGTGGCTCCATCTATTTAATATAAACTAAAAGATCAACAAACCCAATGTTTGAGTTTGAGCTTTTATGATTTGAAGAGTTGGTTCAGGTATTTGGACATGAATTGCTGTGAGACGTTCACCATCAGTAACTGTGTCTTACAGTCACCTGCTAGGACTAACGGCCGGTAACTTACCGGAGAAAAAAATAGTTTGGGTACAGCGCCTCAAAGAATCAAAGGTTTTTAAACCAGAAAAACTGTGTTTTTTTCGTTAGACTAAATTTTAAAACATCCCAGAGCTGTCAGACCTTAATACAGATGGGACTATTTGTGGCCCGTTATCATTCCACCGCACGGTAGTGGATAACTGCAAACAGAAATAAACTAAACATCTTATCAATGGCCGGCTGAAGTATCCACTGTTCACTGCTGCTCCTGTCTTGGTTCCAGAACACCGTCTCACCCTCCCTCGGTTGTCCTTATTGGATCCTTCCACCGGCCGTATGAATTGCTCCCGCTGGCCAGGCAGATTTCAAGGCGAGCAAAAGCAGACGGAAGGCGGAGGTTTTCCGGAGCTAGCTCAGGAGGGGAGCAGAGGAGAACCGCTGTAGACCGGAAAAGCATCCCGGACAGATAGGGAGCCAGAGATGGGGGGAGGGGCTGTGGCGGGCCACAGATGGAAAGACTACAAAACAGTCCTTCAAGGGCTAAATTTAAACAGCTTTCTCAAAAGCTACCCACCATCATCCTAAAGGCATTCAACATTTTTCTCCTTTGTCAACATTTTTTTTTTATACATCTTTCATTTTGACTCCAAACATGGAGGAAAACTGAGTCAATCATAACGTTTAAAAAGTCTAGTTGGCTGTAAAAAAAATGTACCCGAGGTGTGTTGATAAAGCCTCTCCGTAACGAACCAATGGCATCGTCGTCATGGTTACTAGGAAACTCGATGGGTGCCCTTCAGCCATTTAAACAACTTTACAAATTCATTTTAATGCAGAGACTAAACGCTCAAAGCAGTTCCTTCATCTGCTTTGATTTTCTGCAGGAAGTATGATGGAAAACACGGTTTTATACTTCTGCCTTTTCCACCCAACTAAAAGTTTTGAGATTTATCCCTAATACCAACCTTTGTTATAAAGGCTGAACACGCTTATCCAAAAATTTTGCATCAACCAAGCGGAGTTTAGAAACCCGTCGGCATTGAAACACAGGAATGTATGGCTGACAATGGACCGACCTGCACATCCTCTGTGTCTGATGTCATCTCCTGTTGGGACTCCTCTTCCTCTGAGGCATTTCTATGGATTGACGTGTCAAACAGTGAGGCCTTATTCTGCCCCAATCTGTGCCGACATTCAGGATCTTCACGGTTTTCCTCATCATCGCTGGACAATACAACTAAAATGGGGAAAGAAAAGAAAAATGTTTTAGTTAAATTTATTTCCTTGGGAATTTAACCATTTTACTCCCTCACAAGTAGAGAATACATAAAGCAGGGGTCTGGTGTCCTGAACCTTTATACGTGTCCCTTGCCCTACCCACCTGAAACAAATGTCTGCTAAAGAGCAAACATGAGTCAGGTGTGTTGAAGCAAGGGTTGCATCTAAGGCTACGTTCACACTGCAGACCTTAATGCTCAAATCAGATTTTTTTTCTCCGTGAAATCCAATTATTTTGCATGGTCTTTCACTTTCCAAATATTATGCGACTTATAATGTGAACTACATTCATACAGCTCATCCTCTACTGTGCATGCGTATGCGCAGTAGATGAAGAAGGTACTCCCCTTCGTGAATTGCTAGCCAAGGATCACAGAGGGGGGAAAAAAATAAAAATCATTATTCGCCTATGAATAAGCTGTAAAACAATGGCCTCAGGCTGGACAAAAACTGACACAAATGAAGGTCTGGTACCAAAGAGGAGCAGTATGTAACCTCTAGGAAATTATTTTGGCCTGCACAACGTCAGGTGTTGTGCAGGAGATGCCTTGCTAATTTTGCTACCCCACAAGGCAAGAGGACGAACCTTTATCAACACCTAGAAAACACAGCAAAGCCGTGTATGATGGTTTGCACGACTAGAATGAAAACTAGCAGTGCCTCAACGTCAAGTAAACAAAGTACCGGCTGACAGAGATCACTGACCAAACTGTTTGAAAATGTTGCTCCTTATGAACATAATTTTAAACGGCACTTTGAAGTAACTCAGGCAATAATGGAGTTCATAACTAAATACATGATGCCTGTTAGTATAATGACCAGGCCTGGGTGTATAGCTTTGGTAAGCAGGATGGATAAGAGGTATTTACGCCCTCATGCACATATTTTAGCCATATCACCATAGTTGAGCTATAGAAAGAAATGCAGAAACAGAGGTGCAGCGAAGCTAAAAACAGTGGAGATTTTTGCAACAACTGATGATTTGTGGTCAAGCCGCACAGCAGAGCCATACCAGAGTCCAACAGACTGAGTCAATATATAGTTTTCATAATTCTTCAAAAAGTTTCTTAGAACTTAAAGTTCATACACTTGTTTAGTGTTCATTTGAGAGTTTGATTTACCTATAAACATTTTACTGGTAGACAGAAGACATTTGTTCTCTATACTTTTCCTGCACTTTAGTATATGTGATGCCACTGACTGAAGATCAATCTTATTTTTGTATCTTATTCAATTTATTTATAGACTTTCCTGTTAAAATCTGGCATTTTTTAAGGAGTGCAGTCCATCTATTTATAAATCATGCTTCATGAAACCTAAGATGTTAATGAGGTAATGTAGGTAAAGACACAAATTTGTTTCCTTCATCTTTGTAATCTGTGCTTTAAATAAATCTAATGATTATTATGAAACAGATTTATTCTTTGTAGTTGTTTAAAAATAACATGATGAATTAAGCTGGAGAAAAAAAAAATAAACGTATTACATCGCAATATTAAGAAAAAAAGAAAAGAAAAGAAAAATACCACACTTGAACGTAGCCTAAAGTTGCAGGATTCGGGCCTCGGGGACAAAAGTTTGAACCTCCTGACCTAAAGGTCTACAAGTCCTTCTCAAAATATTAGCATATTGTGATAAAGTTCATTGTTATCCATAATGTAATGATAAAACTTGAACATGCATACATTTTAGATTCATTGCACACTATCTGAAATATTTCAGGTCTTTTATTGTCTTAATACAGATGATTTTGACCCAAACCCAAAATTCCTATCTCACAAAATTAGTATATCATGAAAAAGGTCTCTGAATGAGCTACAATCATCTGAACCAACTCTTAGCCTCTTACACCCTAAGGGGGTATAAATAAATTTCTGCCTGACAAAAACACACAAAAGTAAATAACTTATAGCCTCAAAGCTATTAGATTTAAGAAGAAACTTTTGGTACGTCTGTAAAGGTAAGATGTCATAGAATGGTTTTCTGGTGTCAGCACCATTGTAGCTTTGACCCTGCCTGAAATATTAGGGACAAAATACAAAATATTTTGCATTTTTTAAACCTCGCCAAAATTTTCTTTGAAATAAACATTGCAAAACACTACCAAAATATTATTTATAGCACAAAAAAGTAGTACAGACTTTCAAATCTAAATGTTGTGTAAAAATATACCAAATTTGGACTCAATCAGATGAATCATATTTATTTTAGAATGGTATTAGTGAGAAATTTCTTAGAGGCCATTTTGGCACATTTATCCATAAATGTCACCAAACTGTGCCAAATATGTTTTTTACATCAATACTGGGGGTTTGGTAAAATTACGAGGTCACGTAGCAGCTGGACCCGCCGGTGGGTCCGTAGGGTTCAAGGGGTTAACACCTGCAAAAAATTCCTGAGGCCTTTAAAACTCTTGGTTTATCAAAACCCCAATCATGGGTAAGACTGGCGACTTGACTGCTGTACAGAAGGCCATCATTGACCCCTTCAAGCAAGAGGGTATGACACAGAAAGATATTTCTGAACAAATAGGCTGTTTCTAGAGTGCTGTATCAAGGCACCTCAGTGGGAAGGAAAAAGTGTGGCAGACAATGCTGCATAACGAGAAGAGGTAACCGGACCCTGAGGAAGATTGTGGAGAAGGGTCGATTCCAGACCTTGGGGGACCTGAGGAAGCAGTGGACTGAGTCTGGAGTAGAAACATCCAGAGCCACAATGCACAGGCCTGTGCAGGAAATGGGCTACAGGTGCCGCATTCCCCAGGTCAAGCTACTTTTGAACCAGAAACAGCGGCTGGGGAGAAGAAAATGCCAACGTGCCAGAAGTCCAGTGTCAAGTACCCACAGTCGGTGATGGTCTGGGGTGCCATGTCAGCTGCTGGTGTTGGTCCACTGTGTTTTATCAAGGCCAGGGTCAATGCAGCTAGCTATCGGGAGATTTTGGAGAACTTCATGCTTCCATCTGCTGAAAAGCTTTATGGAGATGAAGATTTTATTTTTCAGCATGACCTGGCACCTGCTCACAGTGCCAAAACCACTGGTAAATGGTTTACAGACCATTTTATCACTGCGCTCAATTGGCCTGCCAACTCTCCTGACATGAACCCCATAGAGAATCTGTGAGATATTGTGAAGAGAAAGTTGAGACACAAGACCCAACACTGTGGATGAGCTAAAGGCTGCTATCAAAGCATCCTGGGCCTCCATAAGACCTCAGCAGTGCCACAGGCTTATTGCCTCCATGCCAAGCCGCATTGATGCAGTCATTTCTGAGAAATGATTCCCGAACAAGTATTGAGTGCATAACTGTACATCATTATTTGGAGGTTGACTTTTTCTTTTTGTATTAAGAACCCTTATCTTTTATTATGCTAATTTTGTGAGATAGAAATTGTGGGTTTTCATGAGCTGTACGCCAAAATCATTATTATTAAGTCAATTAAAGACCTGAAATATTTCAGTTAGTGTGCGATGAATCTAAAATATATAAATGTTCAAGTTTTATCATTACATTATCATTACATTATGGAAAATAATGAACTTTATCACAATACGCTAATATTTCAAGAAAGACCTGTATATCTTCCATGGCATCTTTACTGCAGTGGCAAGTCTGTAATCCTAAAGAAGAGCTGATTGAGGAGCAAGAAATAAAATAGGTACCGTAATTTTCGGACCATTAGCCGCACCTGAATATAAGCCGCAGAAGCTAAATTGCATAATTTGTACATACAGGTGCTGGTCATAAAATTAGAATATCATGAAAAAATAGATTGATTTCAGTAATTCCATTTAAAAAGTGAAACTTGTATATTATATTCATACATTATATACAAACTCATATATTTCAGATGTTTATTTTGTTTAATTTTGATGATTACAAATGACAACAAATGAAAATCTCAAATTCATCATATCAGAAAATTAGAATATTACTGAAGACAAATAAAAACAAAGGATTTATAGAAATGTTGGCCAACTGAAAAGTATGAACATGAAAAGTATGAGCATGTACAGCACTCAGTATTTAGTTGGGCCTCCTTTGGCCTGTATTACTGCAGCAATGCGGCGTGGCATGGAGTCGATCAGTCTGTGGCACTGCTCAGGTGTTATGATAGCCCAGGTTGCTCTAATAGTGGCTTTTAGCTCTTCTGAATTGTTGGGTCTGGTGTATTGCATCTTCTTCTTCACAATACCCCATAGATTTTCTATGGGGTTAAGGTCAGGAGAGTTTGCTGGCCAATTAAGAACAGGGATACCATGGTCCTTCAACCAGGTACTGGTAGCTTTGGCACTGTGTGCAGGTGCCAAGTCCTGTTGGAAAATGAAATCTGCATCTCCAAAAAGTTGGTCAGCTGCAGGAAGCATGAAGTGCTCTAAAACTTCCTGGTATGTGGCTGCGTTGACCCTGGACCTCAGAAAACACAATGGACCAACACCAGCAGATGACATGGCACCCCAAACCATCACTGACTGTGGAAACTTTACACTGGACTTCAAGCAACGTGGATGAAGTGCCTCTCTTCTTTTCCTCCAGACTCTGGGACCTTGATTTCCAAAGGAAATGCAAAATTTACTTTCATCAGAGAACATGACTTTGGACCACTCACCAGCAGTCCAGTCCTGTTTCTCTTTAGCCCAGGCAAGACGCTTCTGACGCTGTCTGTGGTTCAAGAGTGGCTTGACACAAGGAATGCGACAGCAGAAACCCATGTCTTTCATACGTCTGTGTGTGGTGGTTCTTGAAGCACTCACTCCAGCTGCAGTCCACTCTTTGTGAATCTCCCCCACATTTTTGAATGGGTTTTGTTTCACAATCCTCTCCAGGGTGCGGTTATCTCTCTTGCTTGTACACTTTTTTCGACCACATCTTTTCCTTCCCTTCGCCTCTCTATTAATGTGCTTGGACACTGAGCTCTGTGAACAGCCAGCCTCTTTAGCGATGACCTTTTGTGTCTTGCCCTCCTTGTGCAAGGTGTCGATGGTCGTCTTTTGGACAACTGTCAAGTCAGCAGTCTTCCCCATGATTGTGTAGCCTATAGAACTAGACTGAAAGACCATTTAAAGGCTTTTGCAGGTGGTTTGAGTTAATTAGCTGATTAGAGTGTGGCACCAGGGGCCATCAATTTTGAACCTTTTCACAATATTCTAATTTTCTGATATGATGAATTTGAGATTTTCATTTGTTGTCATTTGTAATCATCAAAATTAAACAAAATAAACATCTGAAATATATGAGTTTGTATGTAATGTATGAATATAATATACAAGTTTCACTTTTTAAATGGAATTACTGAAATCAATCTACTTTTTCATGATATTCTAATTTTATGATTTTGTGTTTTGTGTTTTCTGAGGTCCAGGGTCAACGCAGCCACATACCAGGAAGTTTTAGAGCACTTCATGCTTCCTGCAGCTGACCAACTTTTTGGAGATGCAGATTTCATTTTCCAACAGGACTTGGCACCTGCACACAGTGCCAAAGCTACCAGTACCTGGTTGAAGGACCATGGTATCCCTGTTCTTAATTGGCCAGCAAACTCTCCTGACCTTAACCCCATAGAAAATCTATGGGGTATTGTGAAGAAGAAGATGCAATACACCAGACCCAACAATTCAGAAGAGCTAAAAGCCACTATTAGAGCAACCTGGGCTATCATAACACCTGAGCAGTGCCACAGACTGATCGACTCCATGCCACGCCGCATTGCTGCAGTAATACAGGCCAAAGGAGGCCCAACTAAATACTGAGTGCTGTACATGCTCATACTTTTCATGTTCATACTTTTCAGTTGGCCAACATTTCTATAAATCCTTTGTTTTTATTGGTCTTCAGTAATATTCTAATTTTCTGATATGATGAATTTGAGATTTTCATTTGTTGTCATTTGTAATCATCAAAATTAAACAAAATAAACATCTGAAATATATGAGTTTGTATGTAATGTATGAATATAATATACAAGTTTCACTTTTTAAATGGAATTACTGAAATCAATCTATTTTTTCATGATATTCTAATTTTATGACCAGCACCTGTATCTGCCATGAGCTGATGTACTCACTGGGATCAGACAGGCTGGTTTGGGTTGCGCTGTTATTCCTGGGCGATGAGTTAATCCTGCTACTGATAATGATGCCTTCAGGTTTCCCACCAGGGTAGAATGGGACCAAAGGCTGAAATCCATCTTCTTCTCCAACAGTGAACTGTACAATACAACGCTCCATATCTAAGTCTATGTCACTTTCTTCCTGAACACCACACAGTGGGACCCGTCCTCCATCTTTTTCTGCCTCTCCTGTCGGATGAAGCATGCTCCCTCGCTGGCGTTTAGGGCTGCTCTTTCCATTGCACTGCAGGCCAGGATTCCTTCTTTTACGCTTCTGTAAGAGATTAAGAATTTATCAATTTTACGGCTGAAACACTTAATCGGATGAATCAATTATTGAAATAATTGTAAACTAATTGAGTAATTGATTAATCTTTAACTGGAGTATAGAGACTCTAAAACATGCCTTTAGCTGACAGAGCAACCCACTAAGAGCAGTATTTATATGATAATTATATATATAAAAAAAAAAAAATAATATTTAGCATTTAATATACAATGTTTTCATCAATATGCTCTATTCAGGACTCAATTGTAAACATTTTAGTTCCACCTGGTTAAAATCTGCAAAGATCTTCTTTAAGAAACTTTTGGCTATCTGATTAATTTAAAAAAATCTACAGCTTAATTGATTTGCAAAATAATAGTTAGTTGCACCCCTAATCAGTTTTACAATGATGCATTAGAACTGCAAAATAAAGGAGAGACATGATAGGATATAGAGCATCCAACATTTATGGCTAAATATTTTCTTGCACATGCATCCATTTAAAACAGATTAGAGACATTTCACATGTATACAGGCGAAAAATATCAGAACTATACTAACTTTAAAATAGTTAGTATAGTTTAAAATAGTATAACTTTAAAAAGTATAATGAAAAATAAAAATCTACAACAGGAAATAATTCATATTTTTAAGGCTAAAAAAAAGAAGAATAAATGAAGAGGCATTATTGGGAGGGGAGTGTTGGCCTAGTAGTTAAAGCAGTGCGTTTGTCCTTGAGAGGGGTGCAAATACCCGTTTCGATCCCCACATCCTGCACTCTGGGTCTCTGAGACACCCCAGATTTTCCCCAGGCGCCACACAATGGCAGCCCACTGCTCCCCAAGAGGACGGGTTAAGATGCAGCAAGTAAAATCCTCCATTGCGAGGTCAATGATGTTCAATTATTATTATATTCAGAAACAGAGCTGTTTGATGTAGACCTTAGATGCCTCTTATTTGTAAAAAGGTAAAGAACGAAATGGAACCTGGTTATTCAACGACTGAAACAGGAGAAGAAAAAAAAACAACTTAAATTGCCAATAAAAGATGAACTGCAACATTTGAAACCAGGTCAGTATGATGAAACCTTCCATTGGCTGTAAAAATGTCCATCAACTGTATTAAAATGTGCAGGGCTTTTTGTGTTTCTATTATGTCACAGAAGTATTACAATTAAGTAAAAATAAATCCAAGAATTCCCCCTGGGGAACACTGTGGAGAAAATCCCCAAGAGGATAAAGAGTCCCAATGCCAACAGGAAAAACAAAATCTGTAAGGATTCAATCCTCCTAAACTATTTGACTTCCAACAGTTCTGATTTAGTTTCCTTAAAAGAACATCTCAGAATCATCATAACAAAAAAATAAAATAAATCTTTTATCATATAAGATTCTTAATGAAGTTTTAAAGAAAATTAAGATCATAGTTTTAACAATTTTCCTACAATATTGCAGTTTTATGTATGGGTTACTTGGTATGCAAATGATTTTGTTAAAATTGAAGGATGAGGATAAGAATTTTTAGCATTTCTAAAAATAGAGCCAATATTATATTTGGTCCAATATTCTTCCAGATTTGTTCAAAAATTTTATAATTTCAAAAAAGAAATTTGGTGGCTGTTATAAGGATTGTAAAATATTTTACTACCATAATCTGGTGCGCCACTTTGCTTTAAAGTATGCGCTAACTCCCTTCTTGTTTTCCCACTTGAACTCAAACCAGCTGATATTAAGAAGAGTAACTTCTCAGTAGTTCAGGTGTGTTTAAAAGGCGTAACAGTGTCCAGGATGCTTTGAGGTTATCAGTTGCTCTATAGTAAGAAACCGCATGAATTTAGTCTCACAGACAAAAACATGTTTCAGCTCATCAGTGAACTAAACAGAGTGGGTTTATAAAAGCCAATCGAAACATGAGGTTGAAACAGAAAGCTGGGAAATGTGGTTTATACTCAAACAATTACTATAAACAACATCCATAAATTCTTAGATTTTGTGCAGCAAAATAACATCTGCAGACACGTCATATAAAATCGCCATGCAGATATTTTAACTTTGTTTGAGCTACTTTCTTTAAATGTTCAAGCACTGCTTTAAATGTTCTGTAACAGATAAGGAGCAAATATTTTTTAAAAGTGTACATTTTTTTTCCTGATATCACCTAAAGCGGAATTACCAGCTTAAACTGTGACGAAGACATCATGTTAAAGTTTATATCTAGAGCTTTAAATATACCATGGCCAAACAGTGATCTGCATCTTCTTCTGATCCAGTCAACTTGTCTTTATTGAAATCTGCAGAGATCCCATCACAGGCTGATGTATCCCCAGTGGACTGCCAGCTCAGTGACAATCCACAATCTGAAAGAGGAAAAAAAAAAAAACATTAAGCTGATATGATCTTAACAATAAAACATCCAAAATTAGAAAAGAGAATAGCTGTTTAATATAACAGAAAAAGATCATGTGGATGAACTAGGTTATAACAGATGGTGTTATGCCTTTTCTTCAAGCTTTTGTTCCATAGCAAGATGTTGTTGCTGCTGATAGGAAGAGTCTCAAAACTGCTCTTGGGACAATTTCCTTTAATTTCTCATTATAATACGCAGTTTTAAGTAACTGTACAGTTTGTTTTCTCTTCATTAGTTGCAATCTTTGAACCAAGTTAAATAAAAAAAACATGAATTTTGCAAATAAATATGGTGAAGGTGATTTGCTGGAGTTTAACTCATCAGAGTGAAAAAGGGAAAACGAGAAACGTTGGATCAAGGCGTGGTCGTTTGTGCAAAACTAGATTCTTCGAGTAGCTTACAAATGAATGATCTAATGAAAACTTCACACAGAAATACACAGAAATAGAAAGACCTTTAACCATATTTGTCATTGCCTTCTGCTCTCACATGTAAAATCGTTTTGGTTCACAGTAGTTATCGTTGGGAATCTGATGTTCGACACAGAAGGTGAAAATATTCTGATTCTGTAAAAAATATTTATAGAAAGTCTGAAAGTGACAAAACTTTAAAATTCAGCCCACTTATTGTTTTCTGTAGCAAAACAATAAACTGTTACTTATAATATCTCTTAGCAATAATAAACACAGGAATGGGGAATTGTAAGGGTCAAACTTCACCCGGAGAGATTTAAAAAAAAAAAAGTATTTTTAATGCACAGATAACACACCCACCTACAACCTCAGCAAACGTCTCGCCTCCTTCGCTTTCTTTGCTGATTTTCATCTCTTTGGTACCTTGGCTTTCTTCATCATCTTCCTCTTCAGTGTTCTGGGGTTTTCTTAGTCTATTTAGTAGTCTATAGAGATAAGAACATAAAGGAGAAGTTCACTTCACAAAGTCAGTTTAAAGGTTACCACAAAGCTTTAATAAAGTAAAAAAAAAAATTTTAAAATTAAAGGAAAAAAAATAACATTCCTCACTCTTTTTGTTCTATGTAAAAATGAAAAGCCTCACTTCATAAATTATGTATGTAACTCCTAGTGATAACTCCTAGTGATAACTCCTAGTCATTTTATATTCAATTGTTTCCACATAAAAAAAAACTTAAATAGTTACTGAGAGGGAAAACAGGCTTATCTCAAACCATAATTTCGTGGAACATCAATTTTTACCTACAGAGAGCAGATGCCAGTCAAGGTGTCATTCAAACCATGTTTCAATCCTATCTGCAGTAACTACACAGGATAAACCCGCCGCCTTTAAAAGACAGCATCAAGGAGGATGGTGTTGTTCTGTCAGATGCATCTCTGTTTCCGCACACCTGAATCTAACGATTGCATTTCCTTTTCAACAGCCTCCAAGATCTGGAGAGGTCTGTTAATTACCCTCATTTAAATCAGGTGTGTGAAGGCAGGAGAACACTTAAACATGCTGGACAGAATAGTGAGCTCTACAGAGCAGAGTTTAAGATTTCTGGGAAATAATTCAGGGACTGAAAACAGAATATGAAACCATACATAAGATAAAGAGGTTTTTCCACATTGTTGGTCCTTCAGTGACAGAAAAAACAAAATTAATAAAGCCCCTGTTACACCTTGACGATTTAGGCAACTTATGCCTGATGTACGAATAATCTTGCAAAAATTCTAGCACACATTGGATAAGTTATAGGTCAGTTTTGTATTAGTTATGAGCACGCTGGAACAATTCGACATAGGGCAAGTACGTGGCCACAAGTAGGCCAGAAGTTACAGGTAGGTTATTTGATATATGTTAAGTGTAAGTTACTCACAAGTCGTGGCGTCTAGCTTATCCCTAACCTATGAGTAACTTGTGCATAACTTATCAAGAACTTATCTCCAACGTATATTAACATATTTGACGTGTTCCAGACGACCGATGAACGTGTTTTTAACTGACAGCTACTGTTTAATGGTGTATAGGCAGCGTTTTGGTATAAAAGGGGGTTAACAGGAGGAAACTGTCAGAACTCCTCCAGACTTCAGACACTCAACAAGATATGGAGGATCCGGCAAGGCTGAGATGGGAATAGATACTAGCTGTCCTCCAACATCAGCATGATCTCATCAATTTGACTCTTCCAGTTTTAGGCTGAGTGAGTAGGCGAGTGTGATGGATCCTCCCTGCGTTCACGCCCATGACCAACAAAATTCCTAGCAGACATGACGCTGAATCTGCTGCGACTGCAAACCTTCTTCCTGTCTTTGTCTTTTATTTATTTATTTTTTATTTTTTTGGCAGACAGTAAACAGCAGGACGCTGCCCTCCTCAGTGCACTGGCTTTTGACATTTCATGGGCATTACCATGCCGTGTGTTATGCATAAGTTAGGATGTCATTGCACGTAAGTTCTGGATGATAATCACTTACAGCCCTATACTGCTGCATCCTTAATGCACAAAGAAATGTTAATGCAGACCCTCACTCCAAGCAGCTGACAGACTTAATAACCATCATTTTTACACCATAGTGGAACAATGCAGGATATTTATAGTCTGTTTCAAACTCTTCTAATTAAGTGCAATGCAGAACTGTTCATATTAATCACTTTCAGAACATAAAAGCACATGAATTAACAATACAATGAATTAACAGTTAGCCATTTAGGCCTTTGCTGTTCTTATTTTGTTTTTATTAAGCAAACAAGGAGTGGACAATAATTCTCTCTATATATATATATATTAGGGCTGCAACAACGAATCGATAAAATCGATAAAAATCGACTTTTGAAAGCGTTGGCAACGAATTTAATCCTCGATTAGTTGTGTCGCGCGATTAATGCGTCATCCGCCGCCGCCTTCATCCGGGGGAAGAAAAAAAAATATGCTGGAGCGAGTCAGCGCCGCAGCTGCAGTGTTGCCAACTCAGCGACTTTTCAGACCCCTCCAGCGACTATTTTTCAAAAAAGCGACTAGCGACAAATCTGGCGACTTTTTACGGTGTCACTGGCGGCTTTTGCCTGCCGTGGGGCGCCTCCCCCATCCCAACCCCTTTCTCCCTCTCCCACAGGAATCCCTCTCAGCGCGGCAGTCCGAGCCGCAGGATTTTAGTGAGGAGTTTACCCTCAGCGTCCAGACTGCAAATGAAGCTCGCATGCGCCGGGATTGACGGCGCAAATTGATCACAATAATTAAAATAGCCTGCGCTTTGTAAAGTGAAAAAAGTCGTAACATGCAACTTTTGTAAAAACAAATGAACATGGCGCGGAAGCACCACTGTTATGACGCAACACCTTAAAAGAAAACACGTTGGAGCCTTCGATGGCAGTGAAGAGAGCTGATCAGCAGGATGAGTGACCATGTTTGTTTGGTTTTAAAGTGGGGAAACGTAACGTTAGTTTCTCAGGTAGCTCATCTGATGCTTTCCTTACCTTGTTAGTAGGTTACAGACAGTGATAAGGTTGGCTACTTATTTTACTTTTAATTTCATTTCAATTAGTTTAAGCAGCGTTTATATTTTCTTTATAAATAAATTAACTTGCAAATTATGAGGGCAAGGCTTTTGAAGTTTAAATCTTCTGGCAAAGATAAAGTAAAGAAGATTCTGCAATTTATGGAAGTAAAGCAGAACAAAATCCAGCAAGATCAGTAATATGTCAATGAATTATCTGCCACATTCCCATGTAAATATCTGTCTTTGGAGGATGTGTTTTTTAGCACCCCTAGTTCTCTCATTTTTATTCCAAATACAATTTATAATTTGAATCACAGGGCTATTTTTATCTCTAGGATTAAGTATTTTCTCAAGCAGCAACTTTAACTGCTATACTTTCCTGTCTTAAAAGGCAGAACTCTTCTAGTCTAAAAAAAATGAAATTGTTGAAATGGGGGGGCCTATTGTTTGAACCCCTTAGGGGCTTTAAAAAACAAAAATGCCTGTCTCTTTTTGCGCTTTATGAAACAAAGTAGCCTATATTTTGTGGATGTACAGCTACATTTCTCATGTAAGTTTGCGTAGTTTTAACACAAACATTTATTTTTCATATTGCACCAGTACAATTAATGAGCAACCTGTACTTGTGTGCTTGTTTGTTCTGTCTAAAATGTTTATTTTGGAATAAAGAGGTTAATATAAAAAATATTTTTTGTCCGATTCATCGATTTTTAAAATAATCGTTAGTTGCAGCCCTAATATTTATATATATATATATATATATATATATATATATATACACACACACACTCACCGGCCACTTTATTAGGTACCCCATGCTAGTAACGGGTTGGACCCCCTTTTGCCTTCAAAACTGCCTCAATTCTTCGTGGCATAGATTCAACAAGGTGCTGGAAGCATTCCTCAGAGAGTTTGGTCCATATTGACATGATGGCATCACACAGTTGCCGCAGATTTGTCGGCTGCACATCCATGATGCGAATCTCCCGTTCCACCACATCCCAAAGATGCTCTATTGGATTGAGATCTGGGGACTGTGGAGGCCATTTGAGTACAGTGAACTCATTGTCATGTTCAAGAAACCAGTCTGAGATGATTCCAGCTTTATGACATGGCGCATTATCCTGCTGAAAGTAGCCATCAGAAGTTGGGTACATTGTGGTCATAAAGGGATGGACATGGTCAGCAACAATACTCAGGTAGGCTGTGGCATTGCAACGATGCTCAATTGGTACCAAGGGGCCCAAAGAGTGCCAAGAAAATATTCCCCACACCATGACACCACCAGCCTGAACCATTGATACAAGGCAGGATGGATCCATGCTTTCATGTTGTAGACGCCAAATTCTGACCCTACCATCCGAATGTCGCAGCAGAAATCGAGACTCATCAGACCAGGCAACGTTTTTCCAATCTTCTATTGCCCAATTTCAATGAGCTTGTGCAAATTGTAGCCTCAGTTTCCTGTTCTTAGCTGAAAGGAGTGGCACCTGGTGTGGTCTTCTGCTGCTGTAGCCCATCTGCCTCAAAGTTCGACGTACTGTGCGTTCAGAGATGCTCTTCTGCCCACCTTGGTTGTAACGGGTGGTTATTTGAGTCACTGTTGCCCTTCTATCAGCTCGAACCAGTCTGGCCATTCTCCTCTGACCTCTAGCATCAACAAGGCATTTCAGCCCCCAGAACTGCCGCTCACTGGATGTTTTTTCTTTTTCGGACCATTCTCTGTAAACCCTAGAGATGGTTGTGTGTGAAAATCCCAGTAGATCAGCAGTTTCTGAAATACTCGGACCAGCCCTTCTGGCACCAACAATCATGCCACGTTCAAAGTCACTCAAATCACCTTTCTTCCCCATACTGATGCTCGGTTTGAACTGCAGGAGATTGTCTTGACCATGTCTACATGCCTAAATGCACTGAGTTGCCGCCATGTGATTGGCTGCTTAGAAATTAAGTGTTAACGAGCAGTTGGACAGGTGTACCTAATAAAGTGGCCGGTGAGTGTGTGTGTATATATATATATATATATATATATATATATATATATATATATATATATATATATATATATATATATATATATTTGTGATTAAATTTTATTCAATGACAGTAATATAACATTCTGACTATTTCAATAAGACATTACAGGTTATGATTACAGCATATTTACCAAATGTTTATATTGGAGTTTTTTGCTAACTTTATTTTGTTTATATATATTGATCTAAAAATGATATAACAGCGACTGAAATTAAGACATATATTGTGATGCAAGTTTGACCCATGTGGTAAAATCCTGTATGATACCTGTACCAGTTAACGGATAAGACTGCAGGATCTAATTAATCCTAGAGCTGCAATTATGATCAATTTGCCAATCGATTAATCTGTTGATAATTTTTTTCGATTAATTAATGCAATTAGTTGAAGGCAAAATGTGCCTTAAAGAAGAATTATACAGAACTGAAACCAGGTGAAGCTTAAACTAAGCTACTTGAGGAGTTCTGAGTAGAACATATAGACAGACAAAGGTTTTTCATTTTAAATAAGTTTTCATATATATTTTTACAATTTCAAATACACGCTGTTCTGACTAGGTTGAACTAATGGCTTGTGTTTGAGCAAGCGTGTCCAAAGTAGGCGCCAAGGGCAGCTGTCCTACAGGTTTCAGTGTTTCTCACCGTCAGCAAAGCTGATTGAAGTGAAATCTACTGTTTAAAGCTACACTGTGTAACTTTTAGCTACATCTAGCGGTCAGACTGCAGACTGCAGCAACATGAACATCTCCCCCCACCGCTTCTCTCCCCCAACAGTACGGCGAGCGTTACGGGACAAAATGTCTTCCACGACGTCTGCATCACCTACCTTCTCAAGTGATGAGGTTTGTTTGCATAGATAATTTTACAGACAGTATTTCATTAGTGTGTGTAGGGTATAGATTTCATGTAGACTTAAGATAATAAATATACCCGTTATTTTTTCTACATCGTTGTGACGTTTTGGCGATCTCGCAATCGCTAGTTTGTTGGCTCTGCGCTGCCGTAGCGCAAAGATGTCTGCCTCCATGGCTGCGAGACCCGCTCCTATGTAATTATAAATAACGAATTCTAAGGCAACGCAAATATTAAGGTTAAGAGGCTGAGCTCGTAGATGATGATAAATAACATAGTTATGTATAATATATTACATTTCTGACTGTATATCCCTGTAATTATTACACACTGTAGCTTTAAGGTTTGTATGAAAAGATTATAACTTTAAAAAGAAAAGTGTCCTTATAGTGACATAATTGGCAAAAAAAACATTTAACAATAAAGTTATATATATGAACCATATATATATGGTTGAACTGTAAAGTGCCTTGAGATGACATGTGTTGTGAATTTGGTGCTATATAAATAAACTGAATTGAATTGAATTGAGAGAGAAATGTACAGGGGGATGTGACTTGCAAAAACATATTAGATGGATTTGCTCATCCTCTAAATACCTTTGTTTGTTATTTGCTACTGTACAGTTTACAAATATCCAAGTCAATCATTTTTTTTAATTATTTGTTGAAGTGAAACTTTTTTTTAAATTAAATAAAAAAAAACTATAATAATAATACATATTGTAGGCTCTGATAAAATATTTGTTAGACAGCAGTATCAGGTCAACATATATCCTTACTAGTTGATCTGGTAGTAGAACCAGAGCCGATGAATCCACCTTATTGTATTTTATTCCTTTTTCAACACCAATCTTACCTTTGAGATGTGGGAGTCCTCTTTTTTCCTTTAGGGGTTATATCCTTGCTCTTGTTCTTCTCCTCCATCTGTCTGGATCTAGTTTCGCTGTAGCAGAGTTCTTCCTTTTTGCGTCGGCTGTCGACCTTTCGAAGACCAGAGAGTCTTCTTACGTTGCTTCTGTTTTTTAACCTCTTAATATAATCCTTGCCTGGCTCCGTCTTTAAGACATCTGTTAGGACAAGACGTGGCTTTCTCCTGAAGGACACAAAAGAGAAAAGTTTTCTTTCAACCTTCATCTATGATATTGTGGCTTATCAACATCTTCAAACTTCAACTCCTTCTACGCAACAGACAAGTTTATTTGGACGATTATTGGACAGGGAGTGCCTGAATGCTTAAGATAAGCCATATGGGTTTCAAGATAAGTTTGGCCATAGTCAAAATGGTTAAATACAGTCATTCCTATAAATAAATAAAATCATGATAAACAGAAATACTAACAATAAATTGAGAATATAGGATTTATTTTTCAAAGATGGAAATACAATAATTAAGCAATGTACTTCTATTAGAGTATATACAGGACTTTTTAAAATATCAAATCCCCTTGAACTTTCTCACTTAATTACATTACAACCATGATGTTGTAATTAGTGTTGCGCTGATGCCATTTTTTGGCCCCGATACCGGGGTTCAGTATCGGCTGATACCGATACCATAATAATGTAAAATAATTGCCATCATGGCTTTGTCAAGCTGCTGCCTACCTTTGTGAAGCAGGAAAAAATCTAATACAAAGTGAATCCAGTAGAACTTTTTATTGCCTACCAGGAGTGGGTGACAATAGTTGAATAAACTTATGGCTCTCAAAATGGTATCGGTGCCATATTTGTTGGTACTCGCCGATACCACCATTTTAGGGCAGTATTGGGGCCCCGCCCGATACTGGTATCGGTATCGGTGCAACACTAGTTGTATATATATATATATATATATATATATATATATTTATTTATTAGGGGTGGAACGGTTCACAAAATCCACGGTTCGGTTCGGTTCGATTAACGGTTTCGTGGTCACGGTTTTCAGTTCGGTTCGATTCGGTATACCGTATTTTCACGACTATAAGGCGCACTTAAACGTCTTTTTTTTCCCTCAAAATGTGCGGTGCGCCCTATGGTGCGGTGCGCCCTATGTGTGTTGTAACTGCGACTTTTGAGACCACCTCATTGAGGAGATGATGAAAGAGTGGCTGAATGTAAGGAGACCAGGTGTTTTTTTTTTCCACTCATCACCATCGCTGTTAATATGTAACTCCATGCGTGCCCATCTCACAGCTGATGTGAAAAACATGGGGAAACAAATTAAGCCTGTGCTCGCTGTTCAACCGCTCGACATCGGTGTGAACCGGACCCAGCAGGTGCAGCAGAAGCAGCGAGTTTACATGCAAAGTAAATGGTTGACGCGCGTATAGGTGCAGCAAAAGGTCCTGCAGCGCGTTTTGAGCAGCAGGAGCGTTTAAGCATCTGACGCACCGCCAACGCGCTGCTGCTGCTCGAGATGGAAAAATTGAAGTTTTGCTGCTGGACGCGCCGCATCAACCAATCAGAGAAGCTGATCTGGGAGCTGACAGCGAGACAGACACAGCGCTCTGATGACATATGATATTAACGCAAATGGAAAAGGCTGGATGGATGAGGAGATGATGAAAGCGTGGCTGAGGGAGGTGTATGTGAGGAGACCAGGTGGTTTTTTCCACGCATCACCATCGCTGCGTGCCCATCTCACAGCCGATGTGAAAAAAAACGAATCAAATGGATACTGTGCTCGCCGTTATCCCGGGGGGTCTGACAAAGGAGCTTCAACCGCTCGACATCGGTGTGAAGCGGCCGTTCAAAGTAAGGCTGCGAGCGGCGTGGGAGCGATGGATGGCCGACGGAGACCACAGTTTCAGGATAAGTGGAAGGCAGCGCCGGGCAAGTTACGCCACCGTTTGCGGATGGATTGTTGATGCTTGGACTAACGTGTCTGCTGGCTCTGTTGTACAAGCTTTTGCAAAAGCCGGCATTATTTCTGAGGAGCTGCGCTGCACGGAAAGTGACTGACAGCGAAGAAGGGGAAATTGGCATGTCTGATTTAGCGCAGCTGTTTTATTCAGAAACAGAGGATGATGACTTTGATGGGTTTGATTAATACTTTGTAAAAAATACATGAATAAAGCACAATCATACTCAGTTTTGCTCCCGCTCTATTTTTCTACCTGAAAACTTAATTCAACAGCAGCCTCTGGGCGGGTCTCCTCCTCTTCACCGCGGTGGCTGGCAGGTGTTTTTTCATCTAAATAATCTAAATCTTGCAGCTATATTTGCTGTGATTAGGGGGAATAAAGTAGTTTTAATATGTTTTTAAGTGAGAAAGTCCACCTGAAAACTTAATAATTGCAGTCAGTTCATCCAGATTATCTATTTCTGTCGGAGGCGCTCAGACCCCCACATACCAGCGGTGCGCCGACAGGAGAAATCCTTTCATCAGCAGCCTCTAGGCTGGGCAGCCTCCGGGTTCACGCGGTGGATGGCAGGTGTTTTTCATCTAAATAATTTAAGCTGCAATCACCCATAAAAGCGAACATATTCCGTCGGCAGGTTTCAGGAGTTTAATTTAATTTAGGAGTGACCACAGCGCTGTGTCATCTGCGATGTGTCTGTCTCACGGCCAGCTGCCAGGTTTGATTAATACTTTTTAATAAATACATGAATAAAGCACAGTCATACTCAGTTTTGCCCCCGCTGTATTTTTAAATACGCAGTAGAGGTATTTAAAGGTAGTAGAGGACATGTACCTGTATATAAAAAACGCGCCCTATAGTCCGGTGCGCCTTATGTGTGTGTTAAATACAGAAATGGGACACATAACTGAGACTGCGCCTTTTAGTACGGTGCGCCTTATGGTCGTGAAAATACGGTATGTTCATTGTTAAACCGAAATCCCATTAAAATTTATGAAATTAATGAAAAAATCCCCCAAAAAACAATGGATTGTAATTATTTTAAATGATCCGCGGAAACCCTGGATCATTTCCGTATGTTTTGCTGCTTTGAATTTAATCATCTCGCGCATGCTCTCTACCATCTACAAGGGACTCAGAGGGGAGCGGACGGGAGCCACAGTAGAGGCTGTAGGCTTTGCTTTGAGCAGCCGGTCTGGAGCGGAGTGGGGCGGAGCGGGGGTTGCTGACGGAGTATGAGGGATTTCGGGGTTAGTATGACATGTTGCTGTTAGCATAAACAAAACGTGTTGCACAATGCTTGCACACTGTTGCACTTTTATCCACAACTTTCTTTCCGCTGTCATCGTAGGTCACTCTAAATGCAATGAACGTACAGGAGAAGACAGCTCAGCAAACGGGAGATCCCTCGTGCACTTGCAAGTGGATGGATGATTGGAAAGTGTGATTGGGATCAATACGAATGCTGGAGAAATTTTAAAGGGAAGAAGGCCAGACCTACACAGCTGTAAAGTGCGAGCATTTCACCTAAAAATCGATTGGCACAAGTATGAAAAATAAAATAAAATAAAATAGGAGAGCATGGGCGAGTATAGATTTCACCACTTTCATTCACATTTTTTTACTCCTAAAATAAGCCAGGCTTGATCTGTAGTCAACAGATATGGGAACAACAGCTTCCAGTGAACTCACACCACACAGGCAGACACATGCAAATACTCTCAGACCAGTTCACTGACACACACACAGTAAATAATCACGCTTTAGCCGGTTTTTTTTTTAGCAGATTATTTAGGTCAGATAAAAAAAAAATAAAAACAAAGAGCCACAGCCTCTCACAAAATTACCCTGCTCCCCACCCTTTGTCAAAAAAAGGTCCTTGCGAGACTAGAAGGTGGATCTTTGTCTAGTTAGGTCCAGCAGGTTTTCTCTCACTCAGTCTGTATTTAGCTCCATATATCTTCCCATCAACCCTGACACGTTTCCTGTTTTCTGTTGCATCAAAGCACCCCCACAACCTGGTATCATGTCACTACCACTTATCTTGGCTCCTCCCCTCCTTTTGCTTCATGGCTCTTGCCAAACCTTAAATAGGATTAATCACGACTTCCCTTCAACATTGACTTTGTTCCATGTTTGCTAAATTTGTGGAGTGACAACCAATAGCTATATACACACATTCTCCCAGGGGAGTTCTCTGCACCTCCTCCATGATTATCTCATGCATGGCTTATTAGTATAGGTGGACAGCCATGTTTTTAGGTCAACCATTGTGCCCTACTCCCATTTTTGAATGAAGGACAAATAAACAGAACTCTGTGGGATGTGAAAAGCTTCAGATACTCCTCTATAGGCCAACGCTGCTATAATCTTACCCACCACTTCTTCTCTGACGCCGCTCAAGTGTTCCTCAGTCTTTGTGATGCTATTTGTTTGCAATATAACAAATTATTTTAATTATCTTAGTGGGATGCAAGGGAAGCACATCTACACCTCCACCCAGCATTCATATAACATTTTAGTCATAGAGGGACTAGTTAGTGACAGCAGTTTCACCGGCTAGCAATGCTGCTAAATACCATTCAAAATTGTATTAAACGTTTCTCCACTTAATTTATTGACATATGGATTTTCAAACATCTTCATAGGCCTACGGATGATTTCTGATTCAGCAAATCTCCTCTCCATCATCTGTTCTTTAAAAGTTAGTATACTACATGGTAAAAATACGTTGTTTTAGATGTTTATTTTTTTTGTGTGCCTCACTTACCTCATTATGTCCGAACTTTTCAAAGCTGTACGATTACAATCAAACACCGTGGAGCCGTTTTTATGCCTTGGTTTGGGTTTGGGACTGCCGTTATGATCAGCAAAAGCAGTCCATGGGACCTTTTTCAGACGATAAGAAAAAATACATATAAGAGCGCTGACAAAATAAGTTATTGTAGCCGGAGAGATCAAAGATATTTTGTACCTGCCCGTCCAACTTTCCACACTCTGATGACAAGCACGCCACAGATATTTTCAGTGGGTTCTCCATCTAAATAAAGAGAAAGATTCACCAAGATCCTTTTACTTAAATAGAAACCAGTAAAAGAAGGGTTAAAATGTACTTTAGCGAAAACATGCAGAAAGACAGGTAAAAACAGGAAAGAAAAGACTGGAAAAAAAGGCAATTTATGACACAGTAATATGATGACAGCGTAAATATGCCTCTGATCCAACCAACTGGATGATGAAATTAATGAAATAAATATGAGCTGCAAAGGCAGAGCTCAGGTGATTTGATTTGCAAGCTCAGGAATGCTCCCCGAGGTCAATATTTTACTCCTACTCCACTAACACTAACAGTATACCTACTGTTAGTGTTAGCCCAAGTAAGTAATAAAGGGCTGTTAACTGTGGGATTATAGAAGCATGCAGCAGTTGCATTTCAAGCTTGTTGTTCAGATAATTCAGATATTTACTGCCTGTTAAAGTTTTCTTTAAAACTAGATTTAAATAAATCTTGGTTTCAGGTTTTCTGTGGTGACTTTTATTCATTTTTGTTTCAGGTGGCTATAAAGTGCAGCTGTGCATTTAGGCAGTCAGTGACACACAAACAGGACCAGCATTAGCATAAAACCCAGTTTTTTTAAACCACATCACAAAGACAAACCTAACCAGACGAAAGGAATCAGCTCACACATAACTTCTTAAAGACACACACTGGTGATATCATGTCCAACAACTACAATAAGACAGCCATAGCCACATTGCAAGCCAGCAGCAAATCACAGCACAGATGTATGGAATCATTGCTTACAAATTGACAAGTTAACATGCAATTTAATAACCTGAAATCAAATAAACTACTTTAACAAATACCAGCTTGTCCTTGTCAACAAATGGAATAGTTAAGGCTCGTCTTCGCTCCATCATCGTTCAAGATTTCTTAAGGCACTGCAAGACATATGTAAAGGAAATCATAAATAAGTCTAACATAGAGTAGTATAATTAGGGATGCATTGACCAATACAGGGTGTATTTTAGCTTTGGTGGCTTAATCTGTGGCCTAACTAAACAACCAACTCACCTTTGTGGTAAAAAAAATAATTAATAAGTAGGAAAACTAAATGGGAGAATAAGAGGCCAAGGAAGAAAAGAAATATGGGGGGTTTCTATGGAGATTTTTCCCTGAAGCGGCGGTACAAACTAGTTTTGGACAAAACGGGACTAAAGTGATGGCTCTAATTCTTTTCTGATCTCGTCTAGTCTAAAGAAAACAAATAGGGGAGATGACATCTTATGGTCCTTGCATGGTTCTGGAAGCTCAAGGTAAGTTCTTTCTTTCCTGTGCCATGCAGCTCCCTCACTGCACTGCTCCATCTAAAAACAGGGTCTCTACTCAGGCTTCGTAAAAGTTTACAAGCCCTTTAAAGGATAACCTTTTCTGCTTTCTGATTAAAAAAGTCCAGGACAGGTCAGAGGAAACCTAAATACCTTGAAACTAGGGGTGCAAGGGTCATGTTTTTTTCTGTTTGACCACTGATATTTAAAAGGCTTACCTAACAACTATGGTTTATGTTTTGCTGTTTTTTTTTTATGACTGACACTGTTGGGTTTTATAACAGTGTTATAACTTCATAATTCAAAATTTCCTTTTTTTCCCCCAAACTCAAGCAGTACCAGTGAAATAATAAAAGCTTGTTTTAAATGCTCATGAGGCAGTGCTCTCATATAAAAAATAAAGGTTTAGAGAATTGTCAGTGAACTTCAGACCCTTGTGGAGGTCGATAAAACTACTATCGGCCATAATCGATCAACCAAACTAAAGAAAGTGGGGCTGACTAATCAAATACACCCCTACCAGCAACTTGATTTTATAAAAAACATTACACTGCTTCTCTATGTATAAGAAGGGGATGTTTGGTCTCCTTGAAATCCAAAACATCCTCTCTGGTTGTTGTGGATTAGGTGGCGTTCAGGACCATGTCAGTCTGAACACCACAGGGACATTTATTTGCTTTCCACTCTGGTGGATTGTCTCATTATCTGTGATTACATCAAGCATGGTGGTCTGTCCTGTGCAAACTCCCCAAGCAGATTAATTGTGGTGGATAGCAAAGTAGTTTTTAAGCAGGTTGTACATTGTGCGATTTATTGCCTTTTCGGTGCGATTTTCCAGTTGCGCGAGAATTTTCTGTTCGGGCCGACTTTCGGCCTGATCGTGCATCGTGTAGTATACAGGGGGTAACGAGGGGCGATCAGCCTCCCACGACCACCTCTTGATCAGGAATCATGAGGTCAGGAGAAAATTAAACATGTTTGATTTTCTCCCGACCTCAGGGTACCATCGTGGGTAAATCTCTCAGTGTGCATGCGCAAACAAGGATTCTCCTTTTCTTCTTCCTCTCAGCTGCAAACACAGCAGCATGGCAGGGGTGCGAGTAAAATGGAGTTCTTTCTGTAAAGTTGACAGACCGTAGTAGCCACGTTTGCTCAGCCAAGTCTTTGTCCAAATACATCGCAGCCTTTTGTTTTTAAGGGATTTCAGCACAAAATTGCACAAATTGCCAAGGCAGCTCATTTCACTCTAGTGAACTTCATACTCCTCTTCTACTCATTTGGCTTCAGGATAGACGAGTTCGAGTAGCGCCATCTCACTGCGGAGCTGAATCCGTGGTTTTTAGATGTACAGTGTGAGTACGTAGATCGCATCAGACTGAACAAGCATCTTGAGCTGTGAACTCACACTGTACAACGAAACCCTGATAGTTTCATCGTAAAGCTTGAGCTGTAGCTGCAGGCAATGATTGAAAAAAAAAAAACGCACAGAGTATGCCCGGATTTAGTGCAACGGGTGAAGAGGAGAGGACTGAGCACAAAGCTCTGGGGCATCCCGTGTTCAGGATCAGAGAGGGTCATCCAGGTTAGTCATTCCCAAAAAAAATAATAAAAAACAATCCACTGGACTTGGTTTCCAAGTTTGAAGACGTCTCGCTTCTCATCCAGGAAGCTTTTTTAAATTCAAAAGTTTGAATTGAAAAAGTTTGAATTTCAGTTTGAATTGAAAAAGTTTGAATTTCATTTTGAATTGAAAAAGTTTGAATTTCATTTTGAATTGCAAAAGTTTGAATTTCATTTTGAATTGAAAAAGCTTCCTGAATGGGAAGCGAAACGTCTTCAAACTTGGAAACCAAGTCCAGTGGATTGTTTAAAAAAAAAAAAAATTTGAATGATCAGAGAGCATAATGTACTGTAGCCTATTCTCACTTTTTGGAACCTGTGGGTGAAAGAAAATCCCTTATCCAGAAACAGTTTTAGGAGCTTCAGTACCATGTTATTGAAGAATACACTGAGGAAAGCTGACAATGTCCAAACAGAGATCCACATATTACCTGCTATCCAGCTGTTGTCAATGAAGGCCCGTTATACTTCCACAACTGTTCACTTCATAGAGTATTGTTCATTTAATCAAGACTTTGTCAAAGAAAATCTAACAATTTTCTACTTTTCTCTTGGTTTTTTTGGTCCCACTGGGCTAGTCTGGTCGGAGAACATAACATTAAACCCGACACTTTAATACAAATGTAATAAAAACATCCCATGTGGCGTATCAGTAAATTAAGGTACGCGTGTTAGCCTGAAGTAGGAATGAAAAAACATCAAAATGCAATAAGGAAATGACAAGACCAACTAGCATTTCTTTAGAATAGAGTAACATGCAAAATTAGTTCGCAACACTCAATGTTTCTTTTGTCATTGGAGCCTATGTTTATGCTGCACGGATAACACGTGCACCGTCCTCTTTTATAAACCGTCTATCCATGTATAAGTCATATACACATTCGTTGCACTATAACATACTTTTTAGTAAGTTTTTTTTATTCACAACTGAATAACATAAAGTATCTTTTTTTCGTAGCTAACACCAGCTACACGCAGCTAGCCTCGAAGATGCTAAATGTGCTCCAAGCTGCTAACCGTGTTAAAACTTACCCTCAATGCCAGGACCTCCTCTGATATTTTCTCTTTATTTCAATTAGTCAGTTTAATAATAGTGTCTTCCAGCTGCGGCTTGTTAGAACAGGCGGCATACATCCTCTGCACAGGTTCGATTCTGCACTTAACTGGCGCTTCTGGTTCGGGTAGCAACATCCGGTGTACGGCGGAAGTGTGCACCCAGAAAAATAGTCCGAAAGGGTTGTTTACACAAAAAGAAATGAATAAATATAAAAGTCTACCAGCCCAAATATTTAAACAAATTAATTTCCAAATGTATTATTTCGATTTCCAATGATAACTTTCTACGGATTATTTGCTAAAAAAACTCAAAATACCAAAAGAAAAAAAGAAGCTGAAGGAATCCCTGCAAGTCTTTCTTATATATCAAATGTATCAAGTTTACAGCTGATTCAGGTCATTTTCTGATACAGTAACTACTCTAGTAACACCCCCCATCATTAACTAACCTTTGTCTTTATAAATATCTTATTTTCCACCAGTTCCACAATGGCATCATTACCACTTAATGTACTGTTGTATTAAAATCTCAACAGAATTTTCCTTCCATCAGTTCCTTTATTTGATTGTAGTAAAGCTCTTTTAATATAAAACATTAGTATCTTCATATTCTTAATCACAGATCCCTTTCATTAAAGTCTACATTGTGTTTTTTGTTTTGTTTTACAGACATAAAACACAACCTCCTACATCTTCCTGTCTCTTTCAATACTGAGATGTACTTTTATCTCTGGCTCTGGTTTATGCCCAATGAAATGTCAAATATTTTATATGCTCTTTTATATGCACCTTTTACAGCAATTTATTCATTTTTTTTTTTTTGGTTCACTTGATCAGTACAGTTAATAAACTGTGCAATGAACACATCATGTTTTCTTCAGTTTCCTTTCCTGACCTTCCTCTTTGAATTTGCCGAGGCCTCCAATTCAAAGAAATTTCTCCCCTGTTTTGAACTGATTTATTTCTTACAGTTTTCATCTGTCTTTTCACATCAGTGATTTAACTGGTTTAAGTTGCTCATTTATTTCCTTGCCTTATGCACCCTTAGGCCTTAGGCAACACTATCTTGACCTCCACAGTTAATTTATTTTCTTGAATGTCCATAAATGCATTATTCAATTATCTCATCCACATTGGCAATGACAAAACTTTATTTTACTTTGCATCCAAATATTGTGATCATATCTACTGCATTTGTGATGGTGTATAGGAGGAAATATATAAGGCCTGGTAGGAAAACTCACAAATGCTACTATTTTTTTATTAGCAAAATATGTCATCCTGAAACTCATAAAGCACAACAATGCTCTTGGTTCTTTTTTCTCAGCCACTTTTTTTCCCCAGATCTTCATCATTCAGACATGGTGATGAAGACACGTTTTTTTTTTTTTTCTCCAAAATCTTCGACTGTGATGCAATATCAATTTACATATCTTTTTCCCCCAACTCCACAGTTTTACATCTACTGAGTATTTGCTCATCTTGCAGATTTTTTAAACCTCCACCTCATCTGGTTTCTTTTAAAGTTTGTTTTTATATATATATACCTTTATGAGGTTTAAACCAATATGCTCACCTTCCATACTAAACTTATGCATTAACTTAAATGCCTTTAAGTGACATTAAATGACTTTAATGACATTCCTAACTCTACTCATCTAGGCTTCTCTTATGACTTTGTCCACAAATCTGTAATCAAACATTTACTTTATGTCTCCCTCCAGACACCAAAGTCCATATCATCATTGTCATCTACTGGCAGTTTATGACAACTACAAAGTTTAAAATTGTAGTTCATGAAATAAAGAAGCAAAATTGAACACAGTTCTCACATGATGTCTTGTAACATACAAAGTTGTACATAAAAGTGAGATGGAAGAAAAACAGGGGATCGGATTTTTTAAAACCTTTAAAAACGCAAATGTGAAAAGTGGGGTGCATATTTGTGTCCAGTTACTGAGAGTTATTAAATGTAAAACACCCTTTAATCAACCCCTTTATTTCTCCTCTTTTTTTATTGTTTGTCATCCTGTTTTTTTCATAGAATAGAATAGAATAGAATAGAATAGAATAGAATAGAATAGAATAGAATAGTACTGTATTATTACTACACCAAATAATTTTTGGAATGGCTGACACAACAATATAGAAGCTAAAACACAATTTTCAAAAACACAGAGATTGCAAAGCATTTGCATGATAAATAAATCTCAAGTAAATTTTTTTCAGAGATTAAATAACTAAAACTTTTCATAGAATAAATTGACGTCTCAACATAAACTTTAGGTGTCCTGTAGGCAGTGTTGGGCACGTTACTTTGAAAAAGTAATTAGTTATAGTTACTAGTTACTTCTCCCAAAAAGTAACTGAGTTACTGAGTTACTCCACAATAAAAGTAACTAGTTACTAGTAAAAGTAACTATTGCGTTACTTTTGCGTTTCTCGCCCCCGTAACCCTCACCACCCGGCCCCCACCTTCTCGCCGTGTGTTTCAAAAGCCATCTGAATAGAGCGGACGACAAAGACAAGAACCTGCAGAGAGTTTTGCATTTCTTGTAACTCAATGTAAATTACATCAGCGGGAACGCCATGTGAAGTTTTTTAACAGGGCGTTCAGATCTGCTGAGTATGTGAAATTAATAAC
Source organism: Cyprinodon tularosa (assembly GCF_016077235.1). NCBI lineage: Eukaryota > Metazoa > Chordata > Actinopteri > Cyprinodontiformes > Cyprinodontidae > Cyprinodon > Cyprinodon tularosa. The sequence goes on along the minus strand of NW_024039155.1, from coordinate 600,001 downwards.
T